>NC_056668.1:38187500-38493281 GCF_018350195.1 Panthera tigris | reverse complement strand
AAAAAATTTGCATCCTTGGTATATGTAATCATCACTAGCAAGGAATGATCTTCCTTGACTAGGTATTAAGTTTTATCAGTAAAGTGGTGCTGGTAAATTCCCTCTTTGCTCTTAGATAACTGTTGCTGTGTATCCTCCAAATTCTAATTGCCAAGCCCCTCTGGGGCTCACACAGAATGCTTTTGTGGAAGACCAGAAGCAGAGAAGGGGAGAAAACATGGCATTTCTATCTGCTTTTCTAGTGTACCTTTATCCCTCATTGACTCAGGAACCCCCAGCGTCCCCCCCCCACCCCCCACCAGCAGACAGACCTCTCTTCTACTCACAGCACCAGATCCTGTCTGGAAGCATCACAGTGGTGATAGCTCCTGGTGGAAGACTGTGGCTTCTGAGCTTTTCAGTCTCTGCAGTCAGGGTGTGGTAGCAATTTCCTAATGGTGCTATCCCAGGTTGTCTCACTACCCCTGCTTTCCTTCTCACCTGTGTAACTAACACTCTCTAAACTTTATCAGGGATTTCTGTTTTTGTGATGGACGCTGTGTATTACATTTCCTTTACATAGTTTACCCACATTATATAATACAGTGCATTGCATATAGTTGGTAGTGAATAAATATTTAATGCTGATTGTGCAAAACAAAATGCCATGTGATAGATGCAAATATAGATAAAAAGGCCATGCAGTTATGCTCTGGCATTTTTTCTTTAAAAAAAAAAAAAGCCTGCCTCAGCCTCTAACTTTTGTTGCTTTCTTGGCCTCAATTATGTTTTTCTCTTATGTTCGCCTCATTAACATTTAACAATTAATCCAAATACCATCTCCAGTACTTCTTTCTCAGACTATGACATCTCATCAGGTGAGGCATTCTATTTGCATCCTTTATTTCATACACATCTACCACATTTATCAGTGGTATATATAAATATTATAAAGGAAGGGGCAGTGTCTGACATACTCAATATTGTACCTCCAGCTCATAAGATTGGTCAGGTATCTTCCAGTGATTGAAAAAAAACTTTTTTAACAAATGAAGGAGAAGTGTGAAGAAACCTGAGGTATTTGTGGAAGGCAAAATTTTTAAGAAAACCGGGTAATGGGGTAAAAATAGAGGGAATAACAAGCATCTAAATTGGGTCAAAAAGCAGGATTAAATCAGGGGCACCTGGGTGGCTCAGTCAGTTGAGCATCTGACTCTTGATTTTGGCTCAGGTCGTGATCCCACGGTTTGCATCAGGCTCCATGTTTAACATGGGATTCTCTCCTCTCTTTCTCTCTCTCTCTCTCTCTCTCTCTCAAAATAAAGAAATAAACATTTTTTTAAAAGCAGGATTAAACTAGAAAGATTTGTGTGTGTAATTTTATCTGAAAATAGAATTATTGAAGTGTGATCAGGGGAATAAGTGGAATCTGATTTGCATTTCAACAAGATCAATGATAATGGTTTGAATTACTTACTGTTATGAATGTCATTAGAACACAGTGTTTATGAATTGGAGTCAAAATAATGTTCCACCTGTTTCTCAATTTTAATCATAAAGGAGAAGTTGCTATTTACTTTTTTTTTTGCTGTTTATTATTTAATCTATTATTCAGGTTATGCTGTCTTGTTGGCTAGGTTTTTTGTTCTTCTTTTTCTTTTTACCACTGTAATTGCCACATTAAACTGAGGTTCTCAGAACATAATCTGAAATGATTAGCCAAGTCCCTTCCCTGAGTTACATAAAATAGCACTGGGCCATATATTTTATGTATATAATTTGGATTATTTGTTTTCAAAAGAATGTACCATTCTTCAATTTTGTAGTTTTATTGTTCACACAGAGATGGAACATAGAAATAAAAAGTGAAAATGTTAATTTCCTAAGTAGCATTTGCCTTAGGATTTTGAACCAGTAACATGACCTGTGTGTCTCCCCGGAAATAGAGAACTGAAAAGGTTTGTAAAATGTTTAACCAACAAAAGAAGAAACATTGTTTCAAGTCCTACCATACACCCATTAAATCAAGGCATCTGAAAATAGTCAAGGGTCATTCTAAAATACTTTTGAAAATAATTGATAGTTGCTATCATATTAAAGTGGTAAACAGGGACAGCTACATAATTTGTAGGGCTCTTTGCAAAATGAAAACATGACACCATTTATTCAAATATCAGAAAAAAAAGTATTTTCCTTTCTTGTACTGTTGTATCTACCTGTAATACTCTCATTTGCCATTTACTATTGTATCCTTGGGCTTGGGCCATTCATATGGTGAGTACAGACCCCCCTCAGCACCAGTCTCACCTTGTGACTCTATACTTGGAGCAAGAACTTCCTGACCTACGTCTCCCTAAGACTGTGCCTTGGCCCCTGCCTGGGGCCATAGGATGTGGTGGTCACTAGGTATGAGCAGAGAGTAAGCAGCTAAGAACCTGTCCTTAGGAGACAATGAGATGGAGAGGCAGAACCACACAGAAGCTGAAGCTCCAAACCCCCAGCACATACTCTATCACCCCATTGGACTTCACTTATAAAACACTAATTCTAAGAAAATTATTAAGAACTTTGAGATAACACTGCAAGGCATTAAACTCCAAAGATGAGACTCTGTTTGGAGTTTGAAGTCCTGTGCAACTCTTCTGGCCATTCACCCATGAACCAGCCCTGTTGGTAAGTATTGCATTATGGCTTCAACTAACCAGTCTTGCAACATAAGATCTAGTCTTGCCTGAGATTCTAAATGTAAGCAGACTCCTAGCTATCAGATTTGGATTTAAGTTGATTCATATTTATACATTTGACAATATGTAACTATGTTTTCAATAAATGGAGTCTATTGCTTTAATTTGTTTGTAATGTTGGGCTTTGACAACCTATGCAATGATCATTTTCACTGGTATTTCAGTGGATATGCCTCCAGAGCTCCAAATCAATTTGTACAATAATTTGGGGAATTGTACTTATTTTCATATGTTCCCCAACATCTTTATGCTTCCCTAGAGTATCCAAGGCCTTCCTTAATAGAGAGTTGTTCAGTTCTCACCTCCATGAATTACCATGTTCCCAAACTGCCTCTTTCTCCTCTACACGTCCCATGGGAAAAAATAAATACATAACCCCCTGGGTAGACTTCTACTCACTGCCAGCAATCTCATTAAATATAATTTACATTATAGTTGTATTTTAATCATTCATTCATGAGAGCAGAGAGAAGCTATAGCCAGAATCTTACAAATTTTAACAATGGTGACTCTAAGACTCCTGCAATACAGATTATGCTTCTGCAAGATGAACACTGCTGATAATGCTCTATAAACACCGATGGGGCAAGGAGACTCTATGTGCTCCCAAGAGCACACAATTGCACAATAGAGAGGCAAGGGGGTTCAGTAGTTAGATTTATGTTCTAAATCTGACTCTTCCACTAAATTGGTATGTATGTGACCTCCTATGCTTGTTTTCTCTTTATTAAAATGTGATGCTAGTTTTGAAGATTTTTTTTTTTTCAAATGATCTGTTGGGTGGGAAAATGATATTTTCTTTGTCTCTGCAGAAGCAGAGGTATTTTAGAGAGTCACATTGTGCGTGAAAAGGAGGAACAGCTCTCTACTCTTCACTAAATACTTCTGTATTCCAAGTGTGCTTGTGGGGTGGGGAGAGCATGTTGGGGATTCTCACATCAACTAAATTTATGACACCAGCTATGTGTCCTACAGTTGAACTCAATTCTGACACTACACGCCTGGAGTTAGTGCAAACCCCACAGATTAGGGGCTCATCTCCCAAGACTGGTTCTAACTTCAGATGCCAATTGCCAATGGTGGGGTCCCTAAGTTAGCTACAACTTCTGTACAACTTGATTACAAATCAAGCACGACTCCCCACTCGGTTTCAATTATTTGCTGGAACTGCTCACAAAACTCAGAAAACTACTTACTAGATTACAAAGATTAAAAGTCAGGAACAGCCAGAGGGAAGATTCGATATGGATAAAGGGGAGCAGAGCTTCCATTTCCTCCCCAAACTCTCCACCCTCAGAGCACCTCCATGTTCACCAAGTAGAAAGCTCTCTGACTGCCACACTTTAGGGATTTTTATGGGGCTTTATTACACAGGCATGATTAGGTCATTGGTCCCCGGTGATTAACCCTACCCTCAGCACCTCTCCTCTCCAAGAGGTCAGGTGTTGGGGCTAGAAATTCTAACCCTCTGATCACCTGGATGGTTCCCCTGGTGACCAGCCGCCATCCTGAGGCTGTCCAGAAGCCCTCAGCGACTAGTCATCTGATAAGAAAAAGAAATGTATCACTTCCAGAGATTCCAAGGGTTTTAGGCACTTTATGTCAGGAAAGGGAAAAGGGAGCCATATTGCAATATCTTAGCACCAAGATCATAGCTAGTGGCTGCATACAAGAAAGACAAACATGAGTGAGAAGCATTTCAGCAGCTGGGAATGTGATGTTTGGTGTAAAGTTACTGCAGATTCTTAAGCTAGAGTTCATGGTTACACTTGAAGTGGGCCCCAATTTCTGAGCAAAGTATTGTGTGTATGTCCAATTTGACATGACTCCATCAGATTAGCAGGAAAAACTATAAGCAAAATCTGACAAAAAATAATGCCTTCTATGATACCTACAAACCAAAGAAGGGACTTTAGTGTTACATGAGGTAATAGAAGTGTGAATTAGTGCCAGAAAATATAGCCTGAAGCATGGGAATTTATTTTATAGCAAGGGGTGTAAAGTTGATAGTTTTTCTTTTTCATGGAAACAAATACAATTTTAAAGTTATTTTCAAAGCAAATGAATATATAATTGGCAGATTATGTGGTTAGAGTGGGAGTCCTTAGAGTCCCAAATCCTTCTGCCTGGGACTAAGAGTTTGTGGGAGCACTGAACCTTTGAGATCCCATTTTGTCAAGTTTCTCTGATCTCTGGCAGAAGGGTATTAGGACATGTTCCCATTTGATAAAATTGCCAAATAGACACACTTCAGGAATTTTCTAATTCCCTTTTAATCATTTTCTCTCCCAACACATTGAAAAATTTCTACTTCCTGATATTCTCTTAATTTGTGAGTAAAGAAGACATATATTTCTGACACCAAGTTTAATAGTTATGTGCTTTCAAATCTTAAAGTGATGGTCATATTGTTGTTTTCCAGCAATAATTCATTAGTTTAAAAGGCCCACTCTACCTCCAATCTATGTGAAAATATATTCTTTAAATTTGCCACATGATTATATTATATGCACCCTACATCTGTGTAAGGACTTCATTTAGTAACAAAAAAGTGAATTAAAGTTTTGGTAGTATGTGAAGGACATGTGTTTTTAGAACTTTTAATAATAATGTACAGACTCTGGTCATTGTTATATTAATTTCCTAAATTTTCTACATAATAAAGTATTAACTCAATAATCAGATCTATTTTTTAAAGAGTCAACATTAAACATCTTCAGAGAGAGCTAATCTATCAAATTTAAGACCACGAACACTGGTTGAAAGACATGCTATTTATTTGCTTGTTTTTTTAGTTTGATTAAATCATGAGACTTCTATATTTTTAAATTCTACTTCTTATACTACTTCTTCTTATTATTAACAGAATATCCCCACTCCTCTGTCCAATATAGGAATGACAAAAATACAGAAAATGGTCATTACTTGGAACGATAATTTAGTAAAGTTTTGAAGGTCTGGGCATAAAATGCTATATTCATGTTCTTAGTGTACTTCATGAATTTGACCGACTTGTTATGTAGTAGGTGTTCAATAGTTATGTTTTCAATAAATAACATGCAATGTAGAGTAGCACAAGGTGGAATTTAAAATGCAACCAGGAAACTGCTTTTTTCCTTTAATCTCGTCTCTATTTTTTATTTGTTGGATTTCAAAACATTAAAAAAAATCCTTAAATTGCACAAAACAAATATGGTTTGAAAAAAATTAAACTATGTATTTCCTAGAACTTCTTGTTTTAAAAAAGTGTGCAGTTATTTTTAGCATCATTTCAGGATTGTCATATAATGAGGGTCTCTCTCATGGACTAAAGCCACTATGCAATGATAATTAAGAACACCTAAACTCTATCCTTTAGTGAATTATATGAAGTAGAATTTCCAGTGAGGCTCCTTGGTTAAAAAAAAAAATGCCAAAGAATATTTTAACGGAAACAATTGCCAATATGAAAACAGAGTTGATTTTAATCTAGGTAATACGGATGTCGTATGTGTATAAGTCTGTGCAGCCATATAAAATGGGCATTTTGGATAGCAGGAAAAAAACAACGATTGTGTCAAAGAATGTGATTATATCAAATGCCATCATTTGCTTTCAGATGTGTTGAATTCTATCTTTGATGCAGAATCACCTTTGTTAAATTGTATCGCAGGGCTGCTTTTGCTAGGAAAAAATGAATTAAAATAAATAAAATGTTATTTAATAAAATAGACCAGATACAAAATCTTGCCTTGTATTTACAGATAAATTTTAATGGAATATTTCATGGTCTAACACAAATATCAGACCCAATGACACTAATTCTTGTACAGCCTTTGGCTTACCCTGTATAACAAAATCTGTTATTTAAAGTAGACTATAAAATACCTTATGGTAAGTGAACTTCCAAAGACACAAAGAAAATCTCCCATAAATTTAAAAGCTTATCTCAAATTCTTATTGGCATAAGCTTAGGGTGGATATATTATTAATTATATTATCTTAGGTAGTTGAAATATATAATACTGGTTAGAGTGTGAAAACTAAAAAAAATAGGTTTGGGTATTTTTGCTTCTGTTCCTAGTCAACATTAGTAAACACACATAAGTGAATGTAATATTACCTTTACAGATTATTAAAATTTTGGCAATCTCAAACAGATTTCCCTAAGTCAGCAACATTTTTTTTTTTTTTACCCTTAGTGACCATATTACAAGGTTCATATTCTCCAAGGAGTAACGATTAAATGTTGTACAAATAACATTTATTCTACTACTGCTTAATTTTTAAAAATTCCACTTAGAAGTTTACAAGGAAAATAGGCATCACTAGAAAATCTAAAATGAATGGATAATGTGGTCAGTTGAAAAAGATATGTAAAATAATGTTTGGTTTGTAACATCTTTTATAACCTGTCAGTGGGAAAAAAGAAAGTTCCATCTTTCAATGTCTGCTTTCAGACCTAAGAAAATGAACTAAATGAATAGACAATTCAGTAGTGTCCAACAGATAACTAAAATTCAAATTTTATTTTTCCATATGTATCAGACATTTTTTTTTTTTCTGACAAGACTTTACTGAAAGATGAAGTGCAAATGGGAACCCTGTAAGAATGTTTATAAGAGTTGTACATGACATATTTTAAGCGCCACTAAGTACACATTGAATACTTTGTAAGTATATAGGCATATCAACATGCAAGTGTCATGTACCTAATATTACAATATGCATTTTGTTTTTTGATGATGTTTATGATAACAGTAGATTCAATAATTGTGTTTTTCTATCTTCTGTGCAATATGTTTATTTTGGCGAATCTTCTTTACAGCACAGAATTTATTTTTATGTTGTCATAAATATACCCTTCCAAAAGTTATGAATTTCATGTCATATAAATAGAACATTTTATTTTTGAAGCTACATTACTGGGAACACCTGCATTTCTGGGTACCATTTTCAGAGATAAGTCTTTAAATTTTTTTTAACATGGCAGACTTGTTCCAATGTTGATTAGGTTGAAATATTTATGATAAAAATGGAGCTTTCTTGAGGGAATATTGTTTTGGTTGAATGAAAAGCTAAACAACCAATTCACAAATACTGATGTGAACTGAATATGAAGAAAATAGGTCAGTAATCCCAAACTCTTGGGTTACTACTTAACTGCATCATTGAATCTACAATAAGTACAGCAGGTACAGTTAAATAAATTTGTAAAGAGATTAAAATTTTATACATTTATAAGGAGAAAGTACTAGTTTTGAAAAATCTCTAAATTATTTTTCTATTTATGAGAATCATTCAATACATTAGAAACACAGAGAAACGCAAAAAAGATAAAGAGATAACAATTCAGTTTACATTTCATAGTTTGTTCAGTTTGTTTGTTTTTTAACCAACTGGTGACCACTGCTTTCAACCATCAAATATTTTATTGCATATAACTTTCACTATCAGCAAATATAAAGAGAAAAGTGTCTACTAGGAGCATGTACAAGGAAAAGCATCTGAAGAAAGAAAACATTTGAGGTTTAACAGTACTGTGTATAATAGAAGTGTAATGTCGCATTCATACCGCACTTAAAAGTCCGTGTGGGAAATCACCGCTGTTCTGACCCTGGATGTGGGAAAAGTGCTTAAGTGCTGAGCCCTGGGAGGCCTTTTTTTTTTCTTTTTTTTGCCCCTGCAATCTTCAAATATCTTTTAATTTTTTTTTCTTTTGAAATATACAGTATGTGTTATAGGGGAAAATAGTGTTTTCTCTTTACATATTTTTCACATGTGGGCCCATTCTCTCCAAAATAACCATACATTTCTTGTAACTAACATATATATATATATAAAACATATATATGTATATATATGGAAAAGATGGTAAAGATTCGACCAAATATTATTTGTAACATAACCACATAACATAGAAACATCTTACTTGAAGCATATTTTATAGATTCAACATCATAATTTGAAATATTTTCTTGTCTTTTTTTTTTCTAAAGAAAAATCTGCTTTTAAAATGTAATTTCCTTTTCGAATAATTAAATTACATCATTTGAAAAATTCATATTATGTCTAAGCAGACACAATAAAGTGGGCATTTGTGGCAAGACTTTGCATTCATTGTTCAGGTATTATTTGTTAATAAGGAGGCAATTTTAAATACTTAAATTTTTGTCTTACATAGATAACACTTCTTGGGAAAATAAATAATTTACATAATTTTTACTTAAAAGCACAGCATTAATTTATGAGGAATTGTTGCAGTTTAAATATTAAATGAAATGTCAGATTGGATTCCAAAGTGTTGCCATTTAAATTATTCTTTAAAAATCAACACAATTATATTACATTGAAATATCAGTAGGCATGAGAAGAAATATCCTTATAAAATTAGCATATTTTGCCTATAGGAAAAGTTAATGATAGAAAAGGAAAACCAATGCAGATCCATACACCACTGAATACACTAAAAGAAATTGGCTTTTGAGATTTCCCAGGGGCTAGGGAGCGGACTGTTATGATAGTCCCAAAGAGTGCTTCCTGGGATATCCTGTAAATCATTATTTCTTCTATATCATAGCCCATGTTAAAAGTGAGAGGTAGAAGGATTATTGTAAGTATGCATGGCAGAGAACTTACCAGCTATATCCAATAACTATTGCATTCAATATTAATAATCTCAATACATAAAAATGCTGATGAGTTTAGAACCCATTCTTACACGTTGTCCCCTTTAGCTCTCTTTATAATCTTGCTACTTTCAATCCATTGCCTTTGGAAGGGTATAAGTGCAAAGGGTATGTCTGGGACACAATAGGGAGAGAAAGGGGGAAAAAATAAAATAAATAGAACAAAGGTCTAAAAAATTTCCCATTAAGATATAGTGACTCTAACTACTGACTAAGGGTAACCTGTGTTCTTTGACTGAATAAATCTGTACTTATAATAAAAGTACCATAACCTATTAAAATATACACATATTTCAAAGAAAGTTTAAGAATTCCAAATTCAATTAGATATCAAGCAAAGTTTGAAACTCAGGTTATTTCTTTCTCTCCAGTTGTGCTAAAAAGTAGGCCAAATAATTTTATTGTGTCACATTAATGATTAAGAAAAGCTTAAAGTGTTGTTGTTGAATCAACTGCATTTTTAATTAATGCTTTAGTGCGTGGGAGGTGACGATTAGCAACCTCTTGGATGGTGTTAAAGAATTCTTTAAAATCCCTTTGCATGAAGTATCCAGCAATAGAATTTCAGATATTGCACTGAGTATATTTCAATATTGCCAGTGTATATTTCAAAACAAATTCTATTATCTACACTAAGATTTCCTCTTTCCCAATATTCAAAATGCATATTATAATTACATGGGTTTCCAACATCCATACACAGCAAGTACAAGATACTTACATGTACGTACACTGTAGTTACCTATATTTTGCATAGTTTTTAGTGTGTACTTTGTGCCACTTAATAAAAAGCATTACGCAGTAATTCTCGCTAGATGTTTCACTTATTTCAGCTGTGGTTGCCAGCTCTTTCTGTTTGTTTTATTTCGTATGTTCATCACAGATTACCATTCGCAAAGGGGGATAATATTGGGCACTTTTAGTGGGCTCTACGTAATTAGCAAGATGAAAGGGAAGTTGCAGTAAGATACGAGGTTTTGAATTTTCTCCACAATTAAAACATGTAACATGAAGTTCATATTTAACATTCATCAAATTATCCTTATGTCCAAAGGAAAAGAAAAAGTATTTTCAATGTTCCCCTTGGTAACACTTTGCAATAAGTGGCACTAAATTACACGATAACTGGTATGTCACATGGAAGAACCATCACCGTCAAACAGCTGCTGTACATGTGCCTATATGGAATCTCAATGCTGTTACAATCATGAGTACATAATTACAAGTGAGCCTGTCCTTTTAATTTGAGATATTTATATTTTTACAAAGAAACGAAAATAAATGAGGTGTTAGCTTCTTTGCCATATTTAGGAAAGTTAGTTTTCTTTCTCTATTTTAATTGTGGGATTTCAATGCAATATTAATCATCTTGAATCAATATGAGATCATCCAGTTTCTAGATTAAACTCCAAAATCAGGTTCCTTAAACTGCTTCTTGGATTCTCTGGTAAAAGAAAACAAGTTGAAATTTCTCTCTATCTTTCTTTCTCTTTCTCTCTTACACGCACACGCACACACACACACACACACACACTCATACATAAACATACACATATCAATACTCTGCGCATGTGCTCTATCTTTGCTCTTGTACTCACAAACGTTCCTTTTTCTTCCTAATTTTAATAATCATTCTATCTAGGACACTCAAGAATGGAAGAAAAAAAGAATGCTGTTTACACTTCTTTGATGGAGAACGATCAATTTACACTGTAAACAGTACACTGGCAGAGAATAGCTACTTTTGGTAAAGAATAATGCTCCATATTCTACTAGGGGTGTGTGTGTGTTCACACTCCTTCAATTGAGTTCCGTAGCTTCTGTGCTCAATAAGCAGAGACAGAATTTGGCTCTCTGTGCATACGCATGTGCACATTTCAGACATTGCAATTGACATGGTTCTATTTTGAAATGTTAGTTTGGTTTTTTTTTTTCCTGATTTTGGTAGAAATGAGAATTTTTACAATTTATGTCCTTGTTTAGTGGAAATAAAGTACATTTTACAGATAGGAAAATATGATTCTATTGCTATATTTTTCAGTAACTAAAAATGATACCTAATTCAAATCGAACTATCTTAACTGGCAAACATTTTATTAGAGCCCACAAATCATAATATATTAGTTTCTTTTAAAGAGTTCTAATGAGTTTTTATATTACTCTAATGGGTTAAAAGAGTCAAAAATTTTGAAATACAACCAATTTTTGATTTCTAATTTTACAGTGCTATAAATAATGATTGAGTTATTTAGGCAACAATTTAGCAGTTGGAGCCAAGTAGAATATAGACAAAATGAAGAGGGATGTAAATACAGCATCAATGAAGAGTAGCAATTTTGTAAGTGCATCCTGAAATTAAGCTTTAAATAGTCATTGATGATGCAGTTTATACAACTTACTTCTGTAATAAGAACCTTTCCATTTTGTACTAACAGGATGAATTTTGTTTTGTGGAGTCTTTCTAAAGATTATGCATTGAAAGATATGAACAGTTTATAAACCTATTCTAGTTTCAATGTGTCTAGTAGCACCTACCTGATTCTCTCAAACTACCATACTATATTAACATATTATTGCATTTTTCCACAGATGGTATGGAGTGAACTGTAAAAACAAGCATGCAATCACATCAATGCAGACTTATTTCCTTAAAATGTCATACTGTATATGATTTATTATGTTAACACTCAACCACATCATATTATTTATGTTCTGTATATTCTGAAAAAGTGCTGCTTGACTGACATCGTCCTTTTTGTTTTGTAAGAAATCAACAAGATAAATGCTTCAACAATAAAAAAAAAAACAATTTAAAAATTCTAACGTTGTCTTTAAAAGTTTATACTTTTCTGATAAATAAGATACAGCACCCTTGTCTTCCATTTGATATTAATACATGATGTCATACTCAACCATTCTCATTTCCCAAAAATAAATTCCAAGATATTATTTTTAAAACCATAGGCCATCATGCTTTCAGACATCACAAGTATAGCTACCGTATTATCCTATTAGTTTTCTTCTTAAAGGTGCAATGCTTCTGAATGGGAAAATAATTTTTTATCTAACTGGATTTTTAATTTTTAGCATATAATAAATTTAATGAGAACTAATCTAGCAATATTGTATTTTACTAGAAGAAATAATATGACTTTAGATTGACTCTGTATCATATGTAAGAATACAGCATTTCTTAATGGTTAAATACACCAAAATTTCAGAAATAATCCAGAGAAAGAGACTTTCACCTTGGAGTTAAAAGCATGGCAGAAATTCTCCATCACTCACTGTTTCATAAGTTTGTACCTCACAAAATGCATAGACAGGAATTTAATAAAGAATTAGTTCATTTATACAGAAAACATATCTTAAACACTTCTTTTTGGCAAACCAACATAGGTAAGCAGCTCTGGAACTGCCAAATTATTATTATTTTTTTTTAATTTTTAGCAAACTAAGAGTTTACTTTTAGGTTATTATTCAGCTGTGGTTGTAATTGAAAACCTGAGGCTGTGCACTGGTTGTTAGCTTAAAATTACCTTTCCTTATAACATTGTGCTTCCATTGTATAACAAATAAAAATTAACAAGAACTAGAAAAATTTGTTGTTGAACAGTGCTAGGACATACAGACAAAAATACTAATACATGTTATCTACTTATAATATTGGTTTAAGTAATATCTAAAGGGATATAATGGACATTAGAAAATGCTTACTTATGACTGAATTACCTACAGCCAAAAAAGTTAAATATGTATCAAATAATGTTTAATTGGATTTATTATATGCACTATATACAGATACTAAATGTTTCAAAATTGTGCCCTATGGATACTTCAGTTTTGTTTAGGCAGGTGAGTTCTTATGGAGCAAATAAATTACAGAATCAAATTAGAGAAATGAATGAAATCTTTGTGATTCCCAAAGCAGTAACATGTTTGTAAAACTTACTGGTAAATGAAGCTAAAATAACCTAATGGTGGAATCTATATAATTATATATAAGATGTCACGGCATGATTGCAATTCATACACATGGCTCCTGTATCAAATACTGTATTTTTAAATAGCAAATTGATACAGCTTTACTAGTATAATCTCAAACATTCCAGAATCTATTCTACAGTGTGTTTTCTAGGTCATATGTTTCCAAACATGTCTTTGAAGGTGGACATGTGGAAAACATCGTAAACCTCTAATCTCTGATTAAACTTAAACACGTTAGGTCTTTACCTAATCCTACTACTCGTGAAAGCTGTCCAGTGGCAAACTGACAAAATTTATGATTTAATGGGGGAAAAGATGAGGGGGGAAAAAAAAACACTTTGCATACTTTTTTTCAATGTATAAAAACAACTCAATACCATGATCCAAGGAGATGATTAACATTGTTAAGGCTGTATATTCAAGCACTGTATGTTAAAAGAGCAATGGTGTGGAATTTAGGCAGTAAGAAATGTCCTGCATTATGGATGGTACAGTAATTAAAGAATGATGCTTTCGACAGCTGATTGTTGGTATACACTGGCCACTGATAGCAGTACAGTATGGAAGTTAATAAAGGTAGCAGAAGATGGTAGAAATGAATTCTGAAAGATGATAGCCAGTTTTCTCCAGCAGCCAGCCTGGTAAGGAAAACTCATAATCTTGGCCTGCATTTTAAATGAAATACTCTTTTTTCTCTTCAGCATTGACTTGGCTGCCTTCAGCATTGATAATGGCTGTGTCAGCATCTGGTGCATCTTCGGCTCCTTTAGCTTCATTTGTTAAATATGTTCCTGTGGGTATTGAGAGAAAAAAAAAAAAATATATATATATATATATTGGTTAGTTCTGTGAGACTGGTAAAATAGCCAGCGTTAGCACTGCATTCATTGAGGAAGGAACTTATGCCCAATTTCTTATATGTGAGAACACATTCTGAGACATAATAAACCATACATTTCACTCTTCTAATGTCGCACACTATCAGTTTTCAGGTATATGTTATAGATGAAGCAGTGGCCAGGTTAACTGGGAGCAACTGCCTAACTGGAATGGGTAATGAGTAGTTTGATTTCTTTAATGATGGATACAGACCATGTGATCCATGCAGCTGTAGCAATCAGGGCCCTTTGTGAAGATGTTGATAATGATCACATCAAACGTGTCATCTTTCATTTTGAAAATTCCACTTAAAAGTAGATTATGTCAATAGTTTGCTACCTAGCCCACTGCAAAAAAATCACACATTTTCCTCACTGATATGGCCATATGTGTGTCTATAAACCTACAGACAAAAACGTTGGCTGAACACTTAGCATTATAGTTGAATGTCAATCCTAGAGATAAATCCAAACTTGCTATTTTTTTTTTCCCTGAGCCAATGACTCACTCTGTAACCTTTGGCCATTGGCTAAACATTATTTTGCTAAACCAATCCAACTTTCATTAAGTAAAATAATCAAGAACTCCATGAAATAATTTCATATTTAGATCTCTCTGTCACATATATACATACACTCATTTAATATTTCATGATTAAGCTAGCCTTTAGAATATATTTTTGCCAAAGTTAAGAATACTTTGTTAAATATTACCTACCTTTATGTCTTGCCAGATATCGACCAAGCAGAAATATAGAACACAGCGTAACAAATACAACTACAGCCACTATTCCTCCTATAAGAGCATGATCAGGGCCAGTCTGGCCAGCCAGAGCATTGGGATCTAGAAAAGAGAGTAAAATATCACACAACTGATGTGTTATTTAAGTATAGAGGGCATATCTGCATTACAATGAGTTATTCTGAAAATTAGCACATTTCTACTGAAGTAAAATTTCATTAATGTGTATTAAACCAACCATCCAGTCAACAAATATTCATTTGTACAACATACCTGGGAATGTAACATTTGTCATATCAGTTACTGTTGCCATTGAGTTTACATTTTAAGACTGGATAAACAAACACATGTATACAATGTTCCATGGTTTTATGCCTTTCTTTCCTCTTCTCTTTCTGAAAATATGGGCGACTCTGTATATCCGTGTGTATGTGTGTATTTTTTTAGTGTGATGAACACCACTATATCATTTAAGAAATAAAATTATGTCATAGGAAAGGCTGGGACTGAGATGATAACCCAGGATTTATTATCATATAAATATTATTTAAAGCTATGGCAATTGATGAACTCCCCAAGGTAGTGAGTCTAAAAAGAGACAAGAAGTGTGACAACTGAACTGAGGAACTCCCATATCTAAAGTCTAGGAAGAGAAAGTGCTTCCAGTAGAGCCAACTGAGCAGGAGAGAACAGTGAGTTAGGAAAATATCCTGCAGAGTACATTGTAGTTGATCAAAGGAAAGAACATATTTCAAGGAGAGGACGGTGTTACAATTTGTGTTTAATGTGATTGACAGAAGGAGGAAAATGAATACTCAATGTAGAGGATTAAGTGCCTATTTGACTTGTAGCTTTAGAGAAAGTAGCTAGAGAGGTACTGATTAATAATATACTTTCACATTTGGCCTTTAGTAAAATATTACAGGAAAGACACGAACCCAGCAAAGGATAGCCAGCTTTCAAGCAGAAATGAAATGAGGAAAAGAAAGCCCAGACAACTGGGAACTCCAAAGTTTGGAAAATCAACTATTTATAGAAGCCACATAATAAGGGATTAAAACGGAAAGAAGCTTTGAGCAACAAAACCCACTAAGGCTGAACCCTACTACAAAGGTCAGATTCAGTGTACTGCCTCCCCTCCCAAGCCCACATTGCAAGTATCCTCATGCTAATTATTTATGGTCTAAAGGACAGAGAAAGCAAAGAAAAAAAATTAGGCTTTACAATTATGTCTTCAAAAGATCTTAAACTGTGATTATAGACACATGAATATGACATTTCAGGAGTCTACTGTGTTTTTCATGAAACTATTGCATGAAAGTAGCATTGTCTAGATAGAAAAAAAAAAAGTCTATTTAAAACTTCAAACAACCTCAGGATCGCCAAACTTGGTGGAGGCAAGAAGTGGACTATAAAAGCTATGTAGTCTCCCTGAAGAGTATACTTCAGATGTGCCCATGGAATATAACTTACAGATTGAATTTTCCCATAGGGCAGGATTGGGGGAAACAAAAAAGAATGTACAAAGGAGAATTCAGTTTCTTCAAGGAAGTACAACTACTGCCAAGGCAGAGGGATCTTTGATTGCCAGTCTGGGATGTTTTCATAATTGCTATAGATAAGTGACTACTCAGTGTTTCTCATTCTCTATTTCCAAATGAGAGCATTTATATTAAGAAGCACTTCCTCTTGGCTGTGTGCTATCACTGTATTTTGTGTATGGGTAGAGAGGAGCATTAGTAATTAATAATTTGTCCTTTGACAAATACATCCAGATATCATGAATAAGACTGCGAATATCTGAAGAGCTTAGTCTTCGAATTGGATACCTTGGCTTGATGGGACGTTAGGTTGTGTCTTTAGACAGGGTATGGAAGTGGTTTGTGTGAGGGAAAAGAAGTGAAAAAATATTTGGTAATCAGAAGGATATACTGGGGAAGAGATTTCTAGCTAATAACAAACATGTTTCCTTTTCTTTCAGTGCACATAGGAAAACATTTTCTGGCTTCACTTCAGTTGAATGTAATCATGTGATCTGTGTTCTGGACAATTGAATGAAGATCCAGCCAATAAAAACGTCCCATGTGTAAACTTCCAAGGTGATCTCAGGAGATACAAACTGAAACTGAGAGAAGCTACAAGAGTAAGTAAGGCTATAGATCACTCAGTTTCCACCTGGAAGAAAATTGCCCGGCTAAGAACATATGCCTTGAAAATTGTCCAACTAAGAATACATGTCCAAGGGGGAATAAAAAAGGTTTATTTTAAAAACACTGAGTATTAAAAAGTGAACCTGCCATTGCAGCTGTTGTCAATGTACCTTTCTATTATATATTACTTGTATTTCCCTTAATTTCTGCCATTAGCTGTAAATCTAAAAATTAAAAAACAGGAAGAAAAAGAAACAAAAAATAAGCCTGCCACACCTCTGAATTACCTATTCTTATTCCTTGCTTAGACACTTTAGAATGAGTTCCAAATCCCACTTCTTACTCAAGTCCCCAAATACACATGGTCGTAAATCATTTCTCTCTCTCAGAACTGAGCACTCTTTTTGGGAACTGAGAAGTCACTCTTATTCATACATCTCTGTACCTGCCTCATTTCCTGAAGGTAATTCTGAAACATACTGTTTCCAGACCAATTGGAATAAACAATATTATTTAAAGACTATTGATAAATATTGCCAAATTATATTATAGAAAGATTATATAAATTCATCCTCCACCAACAGCATCTGAAGGATTTTCACCTCTATAATACTAACATCAAATATTATAATTAAAAAAAATTGCCAATCTAATATTGATAAGTGTTAAATATTTGGTATTTACAAGTTACCATAAATGTGACTTACTACTTTTGTCCATATGAATTCATTAATTTTGAAATAGTTGTTAATGAAATTTGATTATTTTTTTCATTCAGATTTTCTGTTGCAACATCTCTTTTCATAGAAAGTTGGACATTTTTAACAATTTTTTGTTTATTCTTCATTTGTGGTCCTTTCAGTTGATAGATAAGTCTTACAATTTTATGTAATCAAGCCTATCAAACTTTTGTGTTATGATGTCTGACTTGTGGGTCATGATTTGAAATGCTTTTGCCATGATATACACATATAGATTTATGCAGTCATCTAACATTTTTACTGTCATATTTTAATCTATCTAAAATATATTTTGGTCTATGGTTTGAAGCTAAAGTATAAAAGAGAACTTTAATTCTTATTTGACAATAAGAATTTTAATGTCCCCCACACTACTTCTTTCATCATAGATGTTATCATCTACCATAAAGTAAATACATACATACATTACGGCTTGGAATATTCTAATCTATTATATGTGAGGAATATATACACAATCCTACACCAAGATTGTAGGGTTTTTTTTTTTAATTGTAGACAATTATAATATAGATTCATTATCTCCAGTTCCTGTGTAAGTTCTTATTCTGACTAAAACTGAAGAATTAACTTTGTTCAATAAAACAGAATAGTCTTTAAATAATCTTGAGGTTATATTTTCAATTTTGTTTCTCAGAATAAAGGCATTCAAAAATTTTGAAAACCTACATTGTGTTCCTTTAGGTCAATGTGGAGGAATGAACAGGAATGAAAAAATGGTCTACAGCAAAATGGAATCTTTTCTTCTTCAGATTTGCTGGAGTTTTCAGGGGAATCCGAGTACTGGAAATGAAGAGACTGATGACTAAGATAACCCAACTCCTCTCCCTGAGTGCCACTAGCCTGGGCTCTCTTACAGCCACCTGTCTTCTCCTTCCTCTCCCCAAGAGCAGTAAGTACCAGTCCACAGAGTCCCAGCTCCAAGGTGGGCTTTCCAGTTCACTTTCCAATCCCAGGGTACACTTTCTGAGGTTTGGAGACCACATTTGGAAAAGTCAGTTTTCAGTTTGCTGAAAATCTCAATTTATTGGGCAACTAGTACTATAGTTTTAAAAATCATTTTAATGCACTGGAGAAGTCTTAGATCAGGTGTAGAATAATATTGCAAGAAACAAAAACATAACAGATTCTTTACTGGGATTATAATAATTTATAGATGTTCTTTTATGTTATGCATTTTCATAATCATAGTATGATTCTTCAGTTATTCAAACCTTTATTATCTTTTAGTAGGTTGCATAGTTTTCTGCTATAGGACTTGTATATTTATATTAATGTTATTTCCCATTTTTAAACAATATTTTAATATTTTGAAACATTTCAACATTGTTTAAAAATATTTGTAAATGTTACCACTTTTTCATTACACTTTATGCTTTTTTTGTTTTATTTTCAGTTTTTCTCTTTTGTACTTTATTTTCTAAAGGATTATGTAAAGTATTTGTCAAGATTAAATTTATCATTTTTATTTCCTGACCATGAAACTTACTCAATTTTCCTACTAGTTTCTCTCATTCCTCTCCTACTGTCTTAGCAATAAAAAAAATGAAGTACAGCCTTCTGAAGTTTCCTTACAGATAGCTGAGTCTTCATTATTATTCAGATAAATACATCATATATCTTTAAGACCATTATTCATTCTCAAGTGTTAGTCTATGATTTGTTGGAGTTAGTCTATTAAAACTGGAGTGAGTAAATCCCAACAGATTTAGCAATATATTAGCAGTCTCTTTAGCTAATAATGCACAAAACACAAAGAATATCATAGAATTAAAATTTTCTGAACTGTTAACATCTTTCAATTAAGGTTATTGGACACTTAACAAAGCATTCCAAAGAGAAAATTATGTCAAATAATAATAATTCTTTTAGGAAAGTCAGAGGAATAATAACCAGATACTTTTTCTGAATAGCTCCTCAACTATTAAAATAATTTAAATTGACAAAAAAAATAATATTTAGGGTTAGTAATTTCTGATATTTAGAAAAGTAGAAAGTAACCTTAAAGTACAGGGTTTTTGTAAATTAATTTATTAATTTGTTTATTTTTAATTTTTTTAATGTTTATTTATTTTTGAGAGAGAGCAAGCATGTGTCCGAGCGAGCAAGCGCATGCAAGTGGGGGAGGGGCAGAGAGACAGGGAGACACAGAATCCGAAACAGGCTCCAGGCTCTGAGCTGTCAGCACAGAGCCCAGCATGGGGCTTGAACCCACGAACTGAGCTGAAGCTGGACGCTTAACCGACTGATCCAACAAGGCACCCCTATTTATTTATTTTTGAGAGAGAGAGAGTATAAGCAAGGAAGGGACAGAGAGAGAGAGACGGAGAGAACCGCAAGCGGGCTCTGTTCTCCCACCGCAGCACTCAAGGTAAGGCTTGAACCCACAGACTGTGAGTTCATGACCTGAGCTGAAACCAAGAATCAGACATTTAACTGACTGAGCTACCCAGGTGCCCCAAGTAGTTTTATTTAACATCTTAACATGGAGAATCCTAAAGTATATAATTCTCTCTCTGAAATCATTACTGGGGATTTCTATCAACAAAGAACTAGTCAGCCATGTGTTTTCCCTTAAAATGAGAATATAAACTTCAAAATATTTGACTCTCTAGGATCACAGCTTACAGAAATTATAAATGACAAATATTTTTAATTTATGTGTTAAAATTATTTTAATAAAAAATAATTTTATCAAGTTATCATATATGATTTCCAGTTTGAACAAAATGGTAGGTAGGAAGTGAAATTAAGATCATTTTATGTAAATATTTTTAAATTAGTTTTCAAGACTCTTAAAAGAAAATGGTTTTAATTATATATTAAAATAAATGTTTTCAAAGCCAAATATGGATTAACAATAGTAATACTGTAAATGTTAATATTCTAAGGATGGGTACTATGATAAGCATGCTGAGACATATCCTCATGAGGTTGATAAGAAATTTTCACTGTTTTCTCACTGAAATCTAATAATTATTATCTACAAAACTATTTATATGTCAAGTTTCAGACTAAAGATTCATTATCAATAGTTCAGTATCATGGAATAGTGAATTGGATAGTAGATGAAAATTGCCAATTAGGCTTGAGGTTAAGGTAAAGAGAAAACTTTGATAAATCTAGGAATAGTAGTCAATGTCAATATTGAAAAATATGAGTAAGAAAAAGATGGAATGAATAAAAAAAGAATTGGTGAAAGAAACAAATGTCTCTTGTGCAAAAGCCACCGGACATAGTTCCCTACTAACAACCATCAGAGTTGTGGAACGTCAAGCGTTAAATGAATGAAGGACATAAATTTAGACCAAATATGATCAGAATGCATGATAAGAGACACTTCAAAAATTAATCCACTTATATCTCTATTCTCTATCCATATTGCAGGATTTTTTTTTTATTTTTTTTTTAACGTTTTATTTATTTTTGAGACGGAGAGAGACAGAGCATGAACGGGGGAGGGGCAGAGAGAGAGGGAGACACAGAATCGGAAGCAGGCTCCAGGCCCTGAGCCATCAACCCAGAGCCCGACCGGGGCTCGAACTCAGGGACTGCTAGATCGTGACCTGAGCTGAAGTCGGACGCCCAACCGACTGAGCCACCCAGGCGCCCCATTGCAGGATTTTTTAAAAGTGAAAACTCTTAGAGAAATTTCAGTTTAACTATAAAATGGTTCAAAAATATGAAATTAAGCTCAAAAATAAGTGTAAAAATGGGATTATCACCCTTAGAAATAGAAAGATGATTTTTCAAGTTTAGTATCCCTATTTAGTGATTCTGAATCACAATCAAATGATATTTAGCATTTCTAGTTAATTCTCTTTGCTGGGAATATACTTATTTACATTTTTAAGACTTTGGAAAGTAAGATATTATTTTTGAGAAACTATTATAGACTGAATTGTGTTTTTTCCAAAATCCATACGTTGAAGTTCGAATCCCCACTATGGTGGTGTTTGGAGATGGATTGGATGTGAGAAAACTAGGTTTTAATGAGGTCAAGGCCTCAAATGGTGAGACCCTCATGCGTGAGATTAGTGCCCTTTTAAGAAAAGATACCAGGGCTAACTCTCTCTCTGTCTCTCTGTCCCTCTCCCTCTCTCTGTCTTTCTTTCCCTTCCATGTGAGGACACAACTTGAATGTAGCTAAGCAAATCAGGAAGAGATCTTTCACCAGAACCTACCACGCTGGCACATTGATCTTAATCTTCCAGCCTCCACAACTGTGCAAAATAAATAATTTTGTTTAAGTCACTCAATCTATGGTATTTTGTTTTGGCAGCCTGAACTGACTAATGTAGAAACTATAGTATGGTCTTTTTCATGTATTATCTCACTTGACTAATGTGAAAATTTAAGGACATGGAAAATAGATTTGGGGGAAGTGTGGATAAGCCATACTCATTCCCTGCCAAATTTTTATAGACAGAACAGCCAAGACTGCACCAATCATTTTTTTAGTGAGTTACCTGTAATTGAGTTGCACATTGTATTAGGTGCTGTAGTGTGTTAACATTGCAAACCCCTGCCCTCTATCCACTCACACACAGGTGTTTCATAGTGGTTAAGATGTAAGGATTGACATCAAGAGTATCAGACAAAATCAATCTAGGAATGAAACTATGTTGTGTTGTGTACATAAATATAAGGGAAACAGTAGAATAGAAGAAAAGTCAGTTAAAGTTCTCAAGTGGAAGAAATTGCTCACAAAATCCCGGATTTACAAATTGTTTATAGCAAACCTTAAACCACTTACTGTTATTTTGACTTTGAACAAGTTTCTTAACCTTTTCATCTTTCAAATGTGAATAATTCTTATTTTCCAGGGTTGTCAAAAATTAAATATGTTACTGTAAATAAAGGGCTTAGAAGAATATCTGACACAGTGTAATGTAAGTACTCTCTAACAGTTATAAGAGGGGGGAGGAAGGTGGAAAATATAAACTGCCATGTGGGAAAAGGTAGGTTTCCTTTTTTAACTTTTAAAAGACTCACTCAGGACTTTGCTCTCAATGGTAATAGTGAAGCACTCTAAGTGTCTGAATATTTGAAAAATGGGGAGGGGATATTAATAGAAGAAAATTTGCATAACATGAGATTGAATAAAATGAAGCTGGTGGGAGTTTGATGGGTGAGGATTAAATGAGAGAATAATTTATTGAGTATTTAATCTATGCCAGGTTCTGTATTATAAATGGCTTATTTTATTCAAAGCATGCAAAGTGTTGACTCAGAAAATCATAGTTATTATTAATGTAAAGATTGATAAACCATGGGACAGCTTGTCTAAGCAAGTTTTTGGAATAGTTTTTGAAAGACTTTAAAAATAATTATGAAAGTCAGTTTTTTAGGATGTGTCAGATGACTGCTATTTTGAGAACAAGTTTGTTGAGGTAATTCCTAGCATTTTATTTTTTCACACAATTGTATTCTCTTTCCTCCTATCGTAAGGAGGAATTCAGTGCCCATCCATGCTAAATGACTTCCTGTTAGTGCTGTTTATTCATCTCGTGAAATGTTCTTCTTTCCCTCTATGTATATGGCGTCCAAACAACACTGGTTGGTCTCCCCATGTCAATTGACCCTGAATTATTTCATTCAGAAATTGTTTTTCTCTTGAATTAATTCACTTGCTTTAGTTTTATATTCCCTCATAGATGCAAGTTTACTTGAAAGATGAGAGTTTCATCTTATACTTGTAATGTAGCTGAAATAGCACTTTTACACTCGCTTTCAGTTCTTAGAAGGTAGCAGATTTAGTGAGTGAATGGATAATATTAAGTTCTTATACTAAAGTCCAGACAGAACTTGGATCCTTAGATACCATTTGCTATGCTGAGCAGTAAGTCAGTTCATAATATTAAATTATTGGTTAAAAAATAACAATACTGTCACTACTTAAGTATTTTATAAATTATTGCTAAGTAAAAATGACTCATCCAGATTTGTACTTAACACTTCGGATAATTTGGTTCTAACATTAAATTAGAATTTTTTCCGTGTACTTAAGAGCCAGCTTTGTTTTCTAACACTTCAGAAAGAGAACCCCTATTGCAAAACATTAGAAATAGTTATACATAATTTACTGATAAAAAATATAGTGTTCTTTGGCAGTATATGACATAAGCAAAGTACCCGGAGAAAAATATATCAGCATATTCACTCAAGGATCATCTATTACCTTCTATTTTATGTACAATTACTGTTCTTACAAAACTACTTAAGAACAATCTCTAAGGAATAAAAAACATGAAAATATATTGTTCTTTGTGTGCAGTGATTTACACATAATTTTAACTACGAACAACATGTATAGGGACTCTAAATCTATGGGTTCTAAATTAAGGCTTCCTCATACAACAGGTTTTCATTAATAGGGAAAATTCCCAGCAAGCACAACACTTAGCCTTTCTTCTCAAAATATATTGACTGCACCATACATTTTGCTCCACATCAAGCTCATAAATAGATGTGCTGCCACATGTATCTGGGTGTAATAGCATATAGACTTCCTCTTCAAAAAGATTATGAAAATAATTACAGAATTACTGTTTTGTCTTGAATTTAGTGTTTGTTTCAAGGCTGTTTAGCTTAGAGATATAATCAATTTATAAACTGTTGTAGCAAGTGAAGTGTGATTGTCACTCATGCCAACGTGAAGTGCGGCTGCATCCTACACAAATTTCATTCACTGGACTACAAATTCTCTCCTGTGAGAATTGTCTCCACTCAAAATCTGTTTTTCATTTTGTATGAATTACAGGTTTCCTAATTGTATAACAATTGGTTTTATTAACACGTATTATGGATAGTTAATAGTGTGCTGGGCCCAAACAACATACACACTTGAATAAGATACTCTATTTGTCCTTGAGAAGTAAAATCTAAGTGGAAAATTTCTCCTAAAAAAAGTGTTCTTATTTTTGGATAAAAGTAGGTTCTAGCACAAATCTCTTCATTTCACTGGTCTTTCTCTCTCAGGATATTATTTCCTTGACTGCTTCAAACGAGGAAACTTTTCAGCTCTGAAGAATTTGAACAATTTAGAGAGGACTTTCAACCAGCAGAGTAGTGTGACTATTAGCGCCGCTGAGGGCCCTTCACAAATGCTTCATCTCATTTAGCACTGATATCTAAAAGGGGAGAGAACTTGCCAGAGTGATTACCTGTGTGATAACAGGAGGAAGGTGAAAGAAAGGAATGTTCTTTAAGGTTATCTAGGAGATCAAAGGGAGAACAAGATAAGTTCTTGGATAGCTATGGGGTTATTTACTACTTGGAAAAGTTAGCTAAATTATCCATTATGCAGATGACATGGAGTGTAATTTTCCTGCCTTAAATAACAGTCTCTCTTTAAGATCATAGAAGATCTGAAATAGTATTATTACTCAGAACCATAAATCCCAAGTATTACTTTCAGTTTGACGTTCTTAGAGTTTCACTGTCCTAAGTCTATAAATAAGGATGGTATACCTCCTCTACCTTCTTCCTCAAAGAATTAGTGTTAAAATCAGTTTACATGGACCCTGTGCATATAAGTCACGTCTAGCAGGTACTCAATAAAAATAATGTGAGTAAAATAATGAGTTTTGTAAGAGAAGAGACTATAAACAAACCTGGATTTTGTAGGTTTGCATTTTTTTTCAGGTAAAATATGCTCAAATTCATTCTACGGTGCGCAATTTCTCTTACATTTCTGTGATCTGTAGAAGCTGCTGTTTTTTTTTCTGTTGCCTTATGTCTTGCTCACTAGGAACTGTTCTGCCTTCAATTTCAACAATACCTAACTCTTTGCACATGACTGGTCTCAGCCTACACACAAAAAATAAATAAATGGGAACAACCATTAAGAAGGAAGACAAATGACTGGTATATAACATTGCCATATGTCTATTCTGTCAATGTACCCTGTGCAAATCTAAAAGGATGAATTAAATTATTTTTAAGCACACTAGAAGTTAAATAAGTTTTATGCAAGGATTTCTGCAGAAGAGGAAAATCTAGATTTAAGCCCATTTCTTCTTAAACTAAACTAAAAAGAAATAGCTTAATCATAATTAAATTAAGTGTTCTATCAGAGAAATCAATAATAGGACAGGTTTATTTTTAAAATCTTTAGAAAATATAAAGAATAAATGTTTGACAATGACAATATTTATAACACTCAACATTTTTCTAAAAAGTTTAGTCTGTAGCAATTGTTTATGTCACAGCATAAATTATTATAATAAAGAATAAATATTTAAAAATGATGGGGAAAGATCACCTGTAGGAGCATGTCCATTTTTTTTTATGGACTAATATATTAGAAACACAATACCACTGGTACTAAAATAATTTCCCTTTATAAACGAGTCATCTCTGAAATGTGTACTATACCACTGATCAATTCAGTCAAATAGCCTTGTATCTTTTAATATTTTGAATTGGTTACTCTAATAATAATTATAATAGTCATATTACCTATGTTCATATAAGTTTTTAAAATTACTATAAATGGTCATTGAACCAGTTCTTCAGTTACAATGATGAGTATATTCAGAAGAATATAATGTGCACGTCCCCTTTATACATTGTTTAAAAGAAACCATCACATACCAATGGGAAAAGCTTGTGCATGTTTTAAATTTTAAATCTTAAGTTTACTGGAATCTTATCCCGGTATTTTTTTCATATACTAGTTTATGTTCAAATAGAAAGTAAACCTCTCCAGTCTTGCCTTTACTGGTTCTTCACACAATAACTATTGGAACAATATGTTTCTTAACCTCTCTCTGCCTCAGTATCCACATATATAACACAGGATAAGAGTAGTATGAGCCACACAGAACTTCTGTAGGAATCAGATGAGGTGATATATATATATAACACAGGATAAGAGTAGTGTGAGCCACACAGAACTTCTGTAGGAATCAGATGAGGTGATATATATATATAACACAGGATAAGAGTAGTGTGAGCCACACAGAACTTCTGTAGGAATCAGATGAGGTGATATATATATATATATATATATATATATATAAATATATATATATATATATATAAAGGTCTTAGTAAAATACCTATCCATAAACAATAATAATGATAATTGTTAGTATTTATTAAAAACATTTTTCTTATAATTTTATCAAATTTATTCAATGGCTAATTTCACCCATAAGCCAATCTTACAACCTAATTACTATTTCCATGTCGAATTTAGTAGATTTTAAGTAAATAGTTAATAAATGTTTTATCATTATAACTTAGATAATGTTAAACTGAAAACAGAACCTAACTTAAACTCAATTAGACTGGTATGAAAGCATTTTCATTGGAGGAAAAGTGCTATGAAAAGGATATATCATGACTAATGTATATTAAAAAGTGCTGAATGTCTGAATAGAAATGTTCATGTGAACACCTTTCTCAGGTTTCAGAAGGGATCTTTCCTGAGATTCTTTGCTTCCTTTGTGTGTGTTCTCTTCTGAGACCGGTTCGTGAGAAGGTTGGAGGATACAAGTCAAAAACGGAACATCACTGAGTTTCCTCTTTACCCCATATCCTGAACTTATTTTTCAAAATGGACAAAGCTGGTAAATGGTAGCTAGATATAGCAAATTCACCAATCAATTTATTTAAACCCAAAAGGTAGTATAGAAAAATATGTTTGGAGTTCAAATTACTGACTTACAGGAAAATTTCAGTCTCTTAATTTAGTTGATAAGTTATAATACAAAATTCACTAGGATATCTCAAATATTGTATTATAGAAGGGAATTCAGAGTATCATTTCTTATTCTTGGATCTATTGAATATATTTGTTAACCCAACCATAGAAAGAACTTTGGAAGAAGGCTGTATCAAAATTTAATGATTTCTTCTAACATGAATTCAGAAGAAAATATCAGTGTTAAACTCTAGCATAGTTAATTCTTGGATATCTGGCTCCATTGTACATAATTTATATATTTAATATCTGTCAAGAGTTGCTATATCTTCACTATCATTAAAAATTTAATTATCAGATAGCTTTCAGATCCAGACAGTGGATATGACAGAAGGAGTTGTGTTCATGTTTGTGAGTATTAAAATAAACTCCATTGTTTCCAAAATGAATGAAAAGAAAGTTTGCATGAAACACATACCACACTTAACATATGACAATGTTTTCAACTTAAGCATACATGAAATTTGCATATTTCATGAAATAATAGGCTGTATTTTTAATTTAAGAAATAAGTATGCAAAATACAACTAACCCTGTAACAAATTCTTCAGAGGAAATTGACTTAAATATTAATGAGTGACAGATATGCCCATAAAATAATATGTAGTACATATTAATAAAATATTAATATGAAGTACAATTATATGTCAAATGTTGTCCTACTTCATTGCTAAAAAGCACTGAGCCCAAATTCTTGTTATACATACAATATAATTATTCATTGTAACAATTACTACATACACAGCACTTTGTAGCCCAAGCATGCAAATGATAAGACCTAACTGAAACCTCTCAGATACATTCACTAAGGTCATTTAACCTAAACTGAAAAAAATTTAAAAGGCAACTTTAAAGACCTGTACTCTATATTCTAAACTCTGTCTTGCAGTCATAAATGTAGATTTCTAAATCATTTTTGAAGTGGTACCTAATACCTAAGAATGTCCTAGAATGTTAATAAAAGAGCCTTATATCTTTCTTCTGCTTAAGCAATACACTACAATCTAGAGGAAGAGATTATGTCCTTCAAAGATATCATTAAATACATAATCTGCAATGAATCATATTCTAATTGTGACTGGAAACTTAATGTGTTTTAATCATTCTTCCAAATTTAGCATAATTGTTTATTTCTGTTCCTATAATAAGTTGAGTGTTGTTTCTTTCTTTCTTCTTCTCTTTCTCTCACCTCCACACAAAATCACTTTTTCTTCATTCTTTCCTATTATCTTTCATTCACCAAGAGTTCAAATTGTCTTGCAAGATAACATATCAAGAAAATACAAAGAACTAAGTTATTTTCTCAAGGTCATATTGTAGGGCTACAGCTCAGCTCTAGAAATGTTAATATCTGCTTCTCCATTTTGTTCACTGACTCATAACTGTTTTTTTTTTTTTTAACTTTACACATGAAAGGAATTGTAAGTACTGTATTACCTGTAAGAGTTTCCATTGATGTAAGTATAAGACAGAAAAAAAGTGCCTTAAAACAGTTTTTTTTACCAAAGAAGAATTTTAAAACTTGCCTCTTTTTGAAAAAAAAAAAAAAAAAAAAAGATTCACCATAAAAATGAGACAGTACATGAATCTTAGTCTCAGTTAATTCTTCTCTTATAGTTAGGGAGGCTCAAACTGGATTCAACTAACTATAAATTGAGTGACCCTGAACAATTTACTTTATTCTCACTGAGCCTTGGTTTATACTTCTGTAAAATACTGTCTTTACTGATCATCCGTCATGGTGCGCAGCAAAGAGTGTCAAAATATGTTTTTATCGTTGTTTACACAATTGATACTTTTCAAGATGTAGATAATTTGAAATGATAGTAGTGATATCAATAGAAATAAAGAGGTTACAAACTTAAAGACATTCTCAATTGAGAGGTGAAATATCCACAAAATAACTGTAGTGTAAATCATACTGGCCTAAAGTTAAAAAAAAAAAAAGATAAATTATTGATAGGATGATTTTATGGTTTTTAATTAGCATTTTAATTAGAATAAAAATATTATGCAAGTTTATTATGACAACAGTAACAGCCATTAATAGAGTTTTAATCAAGCAATAAAATTTTTGAAGTCATTTCAGAACATGCATGTGATTTAACTGACTGTTTCTTATTAGTTATGCCATCTTATGTTAATAGAAACTTATTATTTTTCTTCTTTTAGTTATAGCTTACTTTATGGATTTCAAAATCTTAATTACATTTTTCTCTTAAAAAACATCAACAATATATAAGAAGATGTCACATTTTTTGTGAACACTTTTGGAAGGCTGTGTGTGTTTCATTTTTTAAAATCCTTTTTTCTGACTTTGAAAATAAACGACATAATCATAATACAAATTTCCAAATGTTAAAGAAATATATAACATTAAGTTGAAGTCTTTCATTACCTCCAGTCTCTAGAGAAACGCCCCTCCACTTTATCAGCCATATTACTTAAACATTTTTTATACATATGTACATGGTTCAGCTTTGCTTATTCGTATTTTAACACTATGTAAAAATGTTGAAGTATAATAGTCAGGATTTACTCATCCAATATTAATTACAGTTTTGCTATCCAGCATTTTTCTAACTGGAAAATTCTGAGGAGTGGCCTTTGTGATATCTTCCTTTTCCTATTACTAATCAAAGAACCTCATACACTTTCACTTACAGTAAATTTAGGTGTAGCAGATATCAGGATCCTAGGTTTAGGACTAGACATGTGGAAGTATTTTACTTCAATGTGTCCTTGTTGGTGTTTTGTTTAAATTATTTTTTGTAAGACATTAGCCATACAATTTATACTGCACTTTACTCACCAGTCATTGGAGTAACATGAGTGAACAAAAGAATAAACAATATTTTGGACTAATCAGGAACCCCTTTCTTCCCCTACATAGGTTAACAAAGCTTTTACTTTATCTTACTTCTTTGAGGTACAATGTAATTTGTAGCAATACTCTAGTCTAGGCAATGATAGATGGAAATTCCCCCCAGAGGGTCGGGACTACATCAGTTTGCAACTGACAAACTCATTTCCTGACTTCTCTTGAGACACTAATAAGGCCTTGAATCAAAGGTCCAGTGTAATTACCATGTGTATTTCAGATTAAATAAATGTGATAAAAGCTTCCATCTGGCCGTTGATCAAACATGTGGGGAGATGCTGATTTCCAGTGACATATTGCAATATGCCTATTGTAACAGTCCCTGATGCCTTCCTGTAAATTACTTACTTTTGGGATTACTTGATTTAGGCAGACAGAAATATTACTCACTTCTTAAGTACTGCTCAATGGGAGTTTGCAAGATGTAGTCTAATCTTATACTTGTTAAGGAAGACATTAAGAAATAATGGAGCCATGTTTATTTTACTAAATGACAGTTGTGCTCCAACTATTTGAAAAAGGCAAACTTAATTTCATAGCAGCCAGAAACTTGATGTTCTTGATGACAGAAGACTACATCTAAAGGGATTAGAAATTAAGATACCAGATAAATGTATGATTGTATTAGAGAATGCCCAAGTTTTGATAAATGGATGAAGAATGGATATTTACTTTAGCAAACAACATCAATAGCATAGTAAAAACATTGAGAGCTGAGTGAATTTTTGGTATAGAATTTCACAGATGTTGTGTCAGTCACTGTTATGATCAAGATATTTATGCTTTAAAGGGGGAAAAAAAAAACCCAACATATTGGTTTCTGATTGTGGAAATGTTGACAGGATTTGTGAACCAGGGTGGGGGGCTTGTTTGGGAGTAAAGTAAAAATAAATAAAGCCAATCAAACAACTGTCATTTACCTAAGAGGAAAAATGCACAGTTCATTGTTAGTTTTTATACTAATGTAAAAGGCTCTAGGGATAGTCCAGGACTCACAGTCTTGCACTACTGACACTTTTTAAGCTGGGTAATTTTTTGTGTGGGCTTCTGCTCTGCAATATAAGATGTGTAGCAGCATCTTTGGCCTCTACCCAGTAGGCACAAGTACTTCCCCAGGTGGTTACAATGGAAAGTGTCCCCAGACATTGCCAAATAATTCCCTAGGGGGCCAAACCTCTTGTGATTTAGAGCCAATCATCTAAGTAAGTTTGCTTAATAGATGGAAAGTTCTCTGGAGGATAAGAAACACACACAAACACACACAAACACACACACATACACACACACACAACTATTAAGATCTTTAACATTTAATTTATGTAATCTGGTATAGATATTACATATTTTATTTATTTTTTAAGTTTATTTATTTATTTTGATAGAGAGAGAGAAAGAGTGAGAGAAAGAACACAAGCAGGAGAGGGGTAAAGAAAGAGAGTCCTAAGCAGTCTCCATGTTGTCAGCACAGAGACCGATGTAGGGCTTGATCTCACAAACCAGAATAAGATCATGGCCTAAGCCAAAACCAAGAGTTGGACACTGAACTTACTAAGCCACCCAGGAGCAGCTGGGTATTATATATTTTAAAAATAAACTATGACAATTGAAAATACTACTAAATTTTAGAAAAATGTGCTAATAAAAGGTCAGATGTAAACAAAGTATTTGATCAGGGTGTGTATAGGAAAGCTAAAGGAAAAAAACACAAATAATCTAAGGATGTTATGGTATAAAACTGTCTTTTTATAAAATTTTAATATAATGGATTTAATACATATTTATTGCACTGAACTGCATTATTTGCATTAGGTTGAAATTTGAGCAAGAAAATGAGGCTAGGGAGAATAGCATAATGGTTGAGAGTATGAGTTCTGAACTTGCATTTTCTGAGTTAGCATCTATTTGACTTTGTTACTTTTAAGCTATGACTTAGGACACATAAGAGCATCTCTATCTCTGAGGCTCCTTAAGTGCAAAATAAGGACAAAGATAATATTTACTGTGAAGAGTTACTGTAAGAGTTTAATAGTCTTACCTATATAAAAGACTTAACAGTGCCTGCCATATTAAAAGAATTATATATATATTACTATTAATTATATTATTATTATAACAGTATTATATTATTAATATAATTATTATATATTATAATATAAAGCAGTTCAATTTAGCAGCACATTGTTATATATTCCAGGATGGTTGAGAATTGGATTAAGAATGCATTCATCAACTGTTTTCATTAACTCAAAATCCCTGAAAACTGGAAAGAAGCCATTGAAATGCCTGCCTTTATAAAAGAAAAAGGAAAAGATGATTCTAGAGAGTGAAGACCAATATAATTATCTTCAAGTTCCAGGAAGACTGGTAAAACAAATTAGCCAATCAATTTAAATAACCAAGAACAACAGCATAGCAGCTTGTTAGCTATCTCCCCCCAATGATGACAATTCCTACAGAAATAACAAATAAATTTTTTGCACATACATGTACACTTACATGATCTGAATACAATGATAGAAAAAGCCTAATAGGGCTTATGAAAGCACCAACAATTATGGAGAACAAAGAACAATTTCCACATTGCTGTTCTACCTTCTGGATTCTTTTCCTAAATGTTTATTCTAACACTGATTTCCAAATATCCATTCCTAGGGGTGGGAAAGTATGATAGAAATCTTAAACAGGTGTGGATCGAATCTCACCTAGGCAATTTACTAACTTTATGGCATTAGGCAAATTGCTTAACAATGCTGTATTGAGGTTCCTTCCAGTGTAAAATGAAGATCTATGACTTCATGAGACTGAGTGGAGCAAGGGAGGGGGAGAGGCAGGGGAGGTAGGTGCCCTTTAAACTACCTTAAATAAGTTAAATAATGAAAAGTGGTCACCCATGTTGGTTTTACTCCAACTCAAAAAGAAGTCATAGAATTTACAATTATAAGAAAATTATTATTGAGAACACAGTTTAGAAAACCAGGCCATGAGAACGCTGCTGAGGAGGAGGTGATGGGAACAACTATAACTGACATCAGGCTATGGCCAAGTGGGACAATTTCAAAGGACATAGCCAGCATGAGTATTAATTGGAATTTAGAGGACAGTATCCAAAGAATCCAGGTTAAGATAGACTCTGAGTGTGGGGAGAGTTAAGATGGTGGACAAGTAAGGGACCAGGATTTTCCTCATTCCTCAAACACAGCTGTATTGAGGTCAGATCACTTAAATATCCAGGAAATTGATTTGCGGAGTGGCAGAAGGATCTCTACAGTTGGAGGGAGACAGCTTGGCAGGATCCAGGCACATGTATGTGAATTGGGGAAGATAAAACAGCAATGGTACAGAGGGGAGGGAACCCCTTTGTGGAGAGATAAAAGGGAGAGAAGGAGAGAGAGGAGTTGTGAAAGTGTGGCATCGAGTTAGCACAAGAGGAAAACTTCTCTGGACCACAGACAGGGGAACGAGAAATAAAGAGTACCAATTTCTTTTCTGCAAACAGCGTAAGAGCTGAAGCTCAGAGGTTTCAGAAGTGCACGACTTTCTCTGGAAGGGAGTTGAAAGCCATGGCAAGAGCTCCTGGGGAGGAGGGAGCCGGCCCCAGAGTGCATAGTGTGGTGTATCGATCTCAGGTGAAGACTAGGACAGAACAGTCCCCTTCCCCGAATACTTTGGGAAGAGGGTTTATTGCCTCCCCAAGGACAAAAACCAAAAGCCTTTTATCAGCAGGGCAGGGTAGTTCTACTCCTCATCAGGGGAGAGGGGCCGCACCAAGCTGTGTTCTTTAAGATTTTGGGTTTTCAATCCCAGCCAAGAGCCTAGAAGGTGCAGGAGAACTGTGGAGCAGGGCAAGCTGACCACCCTCACTATTCCTTAATGGCTGCCTGAACAGCATGGGTTGAATTACCCAGTCTGGGGAAAAGAAATTGGGGTGTTGCCATTTTCTCCCCAACACCAACACGGTGTGACTTCAGAGAGCAGCACAGCAGTCTCCAGTGGAGGTAGGACCCGCTTACATCAAACCCTGCCCCTTTGTGCCTGGTGGCTGCTTATCTACTAGAGTAAGGCTGACTGACCCAAGACAGCCAGCTTCTGCTCCAGACCAGCACAGCCACTGGTCCCAGGCACCAACAAACCTCTGTTTTCCTTTCTTTTCTCTTTTCTTTTCTTGTCTTTTCTTTTCTTGTCTCTTCTTGTCTTTTCTTGTCTTTTCTTTTGTTTAATTTCTTTCCTGCTTCTTCTTTCTTTCCTTTGGAATCAGGCTCATAGGATCTGATTTGGTTTTGGTCAATTATTATTATACATAATATGTATGTTATATATTATATTTATATATTAAATATATACATAACATTCTTTTGATCAAGCATTTTTATTCTATTCTTTTTCTACCTTCTCTTCACCTTCTCTCCACCTTCTCCTTTTCTTCTTCTTTATTTTCCTCTCTTTCTCTGAATATTTCCTTATAGATTTTTGATTCTATGTTTGGATGTCTTTTCTCCCCTTTCATTTTTCTCTATTTATGGGATCAGTCTTCCCCCAATTTCCTTTTTATTTCCAGTATTACTTCAACAAACAAATCAAAGCACATCTGGTTGAAGGTCTAAACACTCTACACTTCAAGCAAGGAGGAACTCTGCAGAGAACTGACCAGTGGGATAGAGTAGCCAAAATGCAACAACAGAATGCATGCAACACACTCCAAAACATTTACTGGAATGCCAGGCCCTGGGCAGTGTGTGACCCCTTTTTCAGGTTCAGGTACATAACAAGTTTTAACACACATAAAAAGCAGAAACTTAGCCAAAATGACAAAACAGAGGAATTCTCCCTGAAAGAAAGTTCAAGAAGAAATCATAGCCAGAGAATTGCTCAAAACAGATATAAATATATCTGAACAAGGATTTAGAGTAACAGTCATAAGACTACTACCTGGGTTTGAAAAAAGCATAGAGGATACCAGAGAAACTCTTGCTGTGGAGATCAAAGACCTGAGAACTAGTCAGGATGAATTAAAAAATGCTATAACTGAGATGCAAAATAAACTAGATACAGTGACAATGAGAATGAAAGAAGCAGAGGAGAGAATAGGTGAAATAGAAGATAAAATTATTGAAAATAATGAAGATGAAAGAAAGAGGGAAAGAAAATTACTAGATTTATAAGGAAAGAATTAGAAAATTAAGTGATTCCATGAAATGAAACAATTATCTGTATCATAGGAGTTCCAGTAGAAGAAAAGCATAAAAAAGGGCAGAAGGTTTATGTAAACAAATTATAGCTGAGAACTTCTGTAATCTGAGGAAGTAAATAGGCATCCAAGTCAAAGAGGCACAGAGAACACCCTTCAAAATCAACAGAAACAGGTCAACACCACAACATACCATAGTTAAACTGACTAACTACAAAGATAAAGAGAGAATTCTGAAAGTAGCTAGGGACAAAAGGTCCTTACCTACAAGGGTAGACACATAAGGTTAGTAGCAGACTTGTCCACTGAAACTTGGAAGATCAAAAGAGAGTGGTAGGAAATATTCAACATATTGAATAGGAAAAATATTCAGCCAAGAATCCTTTATCCAGCAAGGTTGTTATTCAGAATAGAAGGAGAGATAAAGCCTTCCTCATAAAAACAAAAACTAAAGGTGCTTGTGACCACTAAACCAGCCCTGCAAGAAATCCTAAAGGGGACTCTGTGAGTGGAAAGCAGTAAGACTGCAAAGGACCAGAGGACATCACCACAAACATGAAATCCACAGATAACACAATGGCACTACATTCATATCTTTCAATAATCACTTTGAATGTAAATGGACTAAATGTCCCAGTCAAAAGACATAGGGCATCAGAATGGTCCAAAAAACAAGATCCATCTATATGCTGCCTATGAGAGACTCATTTTAGACCCGAGGACACCTGCAGATTGAAAATGAGGAGGTGGAGAACTATCTATCATGCTAATGGACATCAAAAGAAAGCAGGAGTAGCCATACTTATATCAGACAAACTAGATTTTAAAATAAAGACTGTAACAAGAGATGAAGAAGGGTATTATTTCATAATTAAGGGGTCTATCCATCAATAAGAGAGCTAACAATTGTATATATTTTTGTCCCCCCCGATGTGAAAGAACCCAAATATATAACTCAATTAATGACAATAAGCAAGCTTATTGATAATAATACTGTAATTCTAGAAGACTTTAGTACTCCACTTACAACAATGGACAGATCATCTAAGCAGAAAATCAAAAAGGAAACAATGGCTTTGAATGACACATTGGACCAGATGGACTTAACAGACATATTCAGAACATTTCATCCTAAAGCAGCAGAATACACATTCTTCTCCAGTGCACATGGAACATTCTCCAAAATAGATCACATACTGGGTCACAAAACAGCTCTCAACAAGTACAAAAAGATTGAGATCATACCGTGCATATTTTCAGATCACAACACTATGAAACTTGAAATCAACCACAAGAAAAAATTTGGAAAACCCCAAAATGATGGAGGTTAAAGAACATCCTACTAAAGAATGAATGGGTTAACAAGGAAATTAAAGAAGAAATTTAAAAAAATACATGGAAGCAAATGAAAATGAAAACACAACAGTAAAATCCCTTTGGGATGTAGCATAGGCAGTCTTAAGAGGAAAACACATTCCAGTTCAGACCTATCTCAAGAAGCAAGAAAGGTCCCATATACACAAGATAACCTTACACCTAAGGGAACTAGAGAATCTGTAGCAAATCCCAAAGCCAGCAGAAGGAAAATAAAGATTAGAGCAGAAATAAATGATATGGAATAAAAAAACAGTAGAACAGATCAATGAAACTAAGAGCTGTTTTTTTAAAGAATAAACAAAATTGATAAACCCCTAGCCAGACTTCTCAAAAGAGAGAGGGAGAGAGAGAGAGAGAGAGACAAGACCCAAACAGATAAAATCATGAACTGAAGAGGAAAGATCACAACCAACACCACAGAAATGCAAACAATTATGAGAATACTATGAAAAATTATATGCCAACAAACTGGACAACCTGGAAGAAATGGACACATTCCTAGACACTCATACACTGCCAAAACTCAAGCAGGAAGACAGAAAATTTGAACAGACCCATCAACCAACAAAGAAATTGAATCAGTTATCAAAAATCTCCCAACAAATAAGATTCCTGGGCCAGATGGCTTTCCAGGGTAAATTCTACCAGACATTTAAAGCAGAGTTAATATCTATTCTTCTCAAACTGTTCCAAAAAATAGAAATGGAAGGGAAGTTTCCAAAATCATTTGGTGAAGCCAACATTACCTTGATTCCAGAACCAAAGACCTCACTAAAAAGGGTAATTACAGACCAATATCCCTGATGAATCTGGACGCAAAAATTCTCAACAAGATACTATCAAATCGAATTCAACAGTACATTAAAAGAGTTATTCACCATGTCAAGTGGGATTCATTCCTGGGCTCCAGAGCTGGTTCAATATTTTCAAGTCAATTAATGTAATACACCACATTAATACAAGAAAGGATAAGAATCATATGATCCTGTCAATAGATACAGAAAAAGCATGTGACAAAATATAGCATCCTTTCTTGATAAAAGCCCTCAAGAAAGTTGAGATAGAAGGAACATACCTTAACATCATAAAAGCCATATATGAAAGGCCCACAGCTAATATCATCCTCAATGGGAAAAACTGAGAGCTTTCTCCCACAGATCAGGAAAATGACAGGGATGACCATTCTCACCACTATTGTTCATCATCACTGTTGGAAGTGCTCGCATTAGCAATAAAAACAAAACAAAACAAAACAAAACAAAACAAAACAAAAGGCATCCAGATCCACAAAGAGGAAGTCAAACACTCACTCTTCATAGATAACATGATACTCTAAGTGGAAAGCCCAGAAGACTCCACCAAAAAACTGCTGGGTTTTGATATGTTAATTTAGCAAAGTTTTGGGTATAAATTCAATATACAGAAATCAGCTGCATTTCTGTACACCAATAGTGAAGCAACAAAAAGAGAAACCAAGGAATCCATTCCATTTACAATTGAACCAAAAACCATAAGATACCTAGAAATAAACCTAACCGAAGAGGCAAAAGATCTGTACACTGATAACTATAGAAAGCTTATGAAACAAATTGAAGAAGACACAAAGAAATGGAAAAACATTCCATGCTCATGGATTGTAAAAACAAATATTGTTAAAATGTCGATATTACCTGGGGCACCTGGGTGGCTCAGTCAGTTAAACTTCTGACTTTGGCTCAGATCATGATCTCGCAGTCTGTGGGTTCAAGCCACATGTTGGGCTCTGTGCTGACACCTCAGAGCCTGGATCCCGCTTCAGATTTTGTGTTTCCATGTCTCTCTGCCCCTTCCCCACTCATGCGCTGGCTCTCTCTCTCTCTCTCTCTCTCGCAAAAATAAACACTAAAAAAATTTAACAAAATGTTGATACCATCCAAAGCAATTTACACATTCAATGCAATCCATGTCAAATAACACCAGCATTCTTCACAGAGCTAGAACAAATAATCCTAAAATTTGTATGGAACCAAAAGACCCTGAATAGCCAAAGTAATGTTAAAAAAGAAAATCAAAGCTGGAAGCATCACAATCCTGGACTTTTACCTTTATTACAAAGCTGTAATCATCAACACACAGACATATAGACCAATGGAATAGAATAGAGAACCCAGTAATTGACCCATAAATATATGGCCAACTAATCGTTCACAAAGCAGGAACGAGTATCCAATGTAAAAAAGATAGTCTCTTTAAAAAACGGTGCTGGGAGAACTGGACAGAACCATGAAGAAGAATCAAACTGGACCATTTTCTTACACCATACACAAAAATAAACTCAAAATGGATGAAAGACCTAAGTGAGACAGGAAATCATCAAAATCCTACAGGAGAAAACAGGCAGCAACCTCTTTGACCTCAGACACAGAAACATCTCACTTGACATGACTCTGGAGGCCAGGGAAATAAAAGCAAAAATGAACTACTGGTACCTCATTAAGATAAAAAGTTCTGCACAGCACGGGAAACAATCAACAAAACTAAAAGTCAACTGATGAAATGGAAGAAGATATTTGCAAATGACATATCAGAACAAGGATAAGTATCCAAAAATCTATAAAGAATTTACCAAACTTAACACCCAAAAAACAATCCAGTGAAGAAATGGGCAGAAGCCATGAATAGACAATTTTCCAAAGAAAATCTGTCTGTTTGTCAGATGGCAAACAGACACATAAAAATACTCAGCATCACTCATCATCAGGGAAATACAAATTGAAACCACAATGAGCTAACACCTAACACCTGTCAGAATGGCTATAATAAACAATTCAGGAAACAATGTATATTGGCAAAGATGTAGGGAAAGGAGAACCTTTTGCACTGTTGATGGGAATGCAAAGTGGTACAGCCACTCTGGAAAACAGTATGAAAGTTCCTCAAGAAACTAAAAATAGAACTACCTTAAGAACTAGCAATTGTACTACTTGGAATTTATACAAAGGATACAAAAATGCTTATTCAAGGGGCACATGTACCCCAGTGTTGTTAGTAGCACTAACAGCAATAGCCAAATTACGGAAAGAGTCCAAATATCCATCAACTGATGAATGTATAAAGAAGATGTGGAATATTACTTGGTGATGAAAAAGAATGAAATCCTGTCATTTTCAATAACATGTATAGAACTGGAGGGCATTATGCTAAGTGAAATAAGTCAGTAAGAGAAAGACAGATATCACATGATTTCACTCATCTGTGGAGTTTGAGAAACTCCGCAGATGAACATAGGGGAAGGGAAGGAAAAATAACAAAAAAAAACAGAGAGGGAGGCAAACCATAAGGGACACTTGAATACAGAGAACAAACTGAGGGTTGCTAGAAGTGGAGATTTTTTCAGGGGTGGGGGGGTTGGGTTAAATGGGTGACAGGAATTAAGGACAGCACTTTTCAGTATGAGCACTGGGTGTCATATGTAAGTGATGAATCAGTAGGTTCTACTCCTGAAGCCAAACTATACTACATATTAAACAATTTGAATATATATATGTCTGTGTGTGTGTGTGTGTGTGTGTGTGTGTGTGTAAGCACACACACACACACACACACACAGACATATATATATATATATATACAAGCATTTGAATATATATATATATATATATATATATACACATATATAAACACACACAAGAAAAGTACATGCACACACAGTAAAATATAAATAAATAAATAAATAAATAAATAAATAAATAAATAAATAAATAAAACAAGAAAAAATATAGACTCTGACTCCAAAGGCTAACTGTCATTGGTTCAGTCAAAGCTTCAGAGACAAGCAAAAACAAAAACAAAAACAAAAACAAAACCCTACATATCTCTTTGGACAAGGATTTCTCCAATAATATCTAAGAGGCCACTAAAGCTCTTTATTCTTAGGGTTCCAGGCTGTCTTGATTGTCTTCATTTCTTAGAAGTCTCTAGTGTCTAAAAGCCCTCGCTCATTGTATTTAACACTTAAGAATAAGTTGAGAAAACAATGTAGTTTTTAATTTTTTTCTAAAACTAACTTTTCTTTTTATTCACAAGAGGAAAAAACTCCACAATCTAATAAAAATCTTAGCCTTAAGTTATTACTTTCTTGTAGCTGGGAAGTATATGTTTGGCATATGGTATATTTTATTCTAGTTTCTGCCTAAAGGTATTCCAACAAGAATGTAATTTTTAAATCTTAAGAAGAAAAAAGTAAAACATACTTCTGAGAACTTTGCAATAATTTATTGCTCATTTAAAATCTAGTCTGTTTATATGTTATAAATGTCTTTTTACAGAAAATTTTCTAGCTATAGAAATTCTCTCTCTTTTTAAAATTTTTTAATGTTAATTATTTTTGAGAAAAAGAGAGAGACAGAGCATGAGTGGGAAGGGCAGAGAGAGAGGGAGATATAGAATCCGAAGCAGGCTCCAGGCTCTGTGCTGTCAGCACAGAGCTTGAACCCACAAACCATGAGACCATGACCTGAGCTGAAGTCAGATGCTTAACCAGCTGAGCCACGCAGGCACCCCAAATTCCATCTCTGTTAATACCTTATTTTACATTTTTATGGTACCTTTTTTTCCCCAAAGAAAATGTGTCCATAATCATATTACCATTCTCCTTTCATTATAGTTTACATCTCTTTTTCTCTCTAAAAGGCATCGCTGTCATCTCTGAAGTGTTAAATTGCACATGGAGAAAAATCATATTAATTTGTCTTATTATACATCCATCACAGACAATGCTTCAGGTGTAATAAATATTGCCAACCATTCTTGTACTTTTATTTTCATGTTCTGTGCTGTTATTATGGTAACATGTTTGTGCTTAACAAAGAAGTGGCAGTGAGGACAGGGTTTAATGTTAAATTATTAAAGTAACTTCTTGGTAGAGAAAATGGAAACCAAGAAATAATTATACCAAAAAATATGTAGACAATAATATTGGAAGAGGACAACCCTATCACCAACTTAAAACTTATCTATTAAATGTAGAAGAAACAGCGACAAAGTAGGTAAGTTAGATAGTCCTCTCAGAAAAGAATAGTAGCTAATAGCTAAGAAATGTCAAAAGCATTAGCAGAAATAGCGATGAGAGGCAAGAAGAACTAGAACTATGATTTTGGCAAAGAAACTAGAATGGTGAAGACTGATATTAGAAACTAATAAAGAACTGTGCTGACAGCTCAGAGCCTGGAGCCTGCTTCAGATTCTGTGTTTCCCTCTCTCACTGCCCCTCCTCCACTCAAACTTTGCCTCCATCTCTCCCCAAAAATGAATAAATATTTTTAAAAATTTTAATTTAAAATGTATTACCATTAAAAGGAGGGTTTTTCCCCCATTTATTCACTGTTATTCACTCTAGCTATATTTATAAAGAACCTAATCTTCATCAGACAGCATGTTTGGCCCATGACTCACAACATACATTCCCTGAAATTAATGATAATATTAGCAAAATAGCAGCAATGTGAGTACTTAATATCTGCCAAACACTGCAAAATAAACTATGTATATTTTTGCTTTTAGAACATTTGCGTGAAGAAGGTTGTATTATTTTTTTATTTTACAGATGAAAACCTGAACTCAGAGTAGATAATTCAGAGGGGGAACACGGACAACTTTGCAGAAGATTACAATGAGAGGATGAGTGGAAGCAGTGGAACAAATATGTAAGTCATCCTGGAGAGACTGAGAAATGCTGTTTGGATTTTCTAAGCCAAATTGTTAAGAAAAAGAAGATATAGTATACAGGAGGTATGAAGAAGAAAATTGGAGTATTAGCATCAGCTACAGGTGAAAAGTCCCAGGTTCAAGAACAATCATGGTATGGGGAAGAATCCAAGTAGCTGAGAATATCCAGAATATGAAATATGAGTTTTTTTTTTGTGACAAGCAATGAACAGAGGCAATGTTACAAGTGACTTTGTATGCCAGATTAAAGAATTTGGATTTTTACTCCATGACATTGAAAAAGGTTCGTAATTGCAATCTAAACACTATTCTGTACACTATATGGAGACCTGATTAGAAGGGAACTGGAGACCAAGACATCATTTAGGAGGTTTTTGCAGTCGTCTAGAGGTAAAGGAGGCCTGGAATAAAATAGAGGTGGTAGAAGCAGAAAGAAGTTAAAATATTGGCCAAAGATTAAAGAACAATGATTGAGAAGGTTTGGTTTCTGATGATAGAGATAAAGAGAAAGGTGTCACCATACACTGACAAACAATACAGGGGGTAGAGTAAGTTTGGAGCAGGATAAATGAGTTTGTTTGAGTGTGACATATCACTCGGTAGAGTGTAGACTCCATTGGGTAATTGAACATACCAAGCTGGAGCTCAACTGAAAGTTCTATGTTGGAGGCAGACTTACGAATAATCGATATAGTTGGGGCACCTGGGTGGCTCAGTTGGTTTAGCCTCCAACTTTTGATTTTGGCCCAGATCATGATCTCCTGGTTCTTGAGTTTGAGTCCAACATCAGGCTCCACGTTGACAGGGCAGAGACTGCTTCTCTCAATCTCTCTCTCTCTCTCTCTATCTCTCTCTCTCTCTCAATAAATTAATTAATTTAAAAAAAGAGTAATTGGTATAGAGAATCTCATTGGAGCTACTAAACTGATGAGATGAGATCCTCCAAGAGGTTAAAAGGATAAAAATAGAAGTTTAAAGAAATGAAGTGTATCAGAAGCCCACAAGGCTAGAGATTGGAAGAAAAAAAATACTAAAAGTATTTTTTCATAAAACACAGGTGCAGAATATTTCAAGTATATTTAAGAATGTCACTGACAGTTAAAATAACTTCCCAAACTTATGTATATATATTTATCAACTGTTTGTAAAGAGGATGCCAGGGAAAAATATATCTTCCTGGGTCATCAACTGATCAAACAGTCAGAAGAAAGAATATTGTGTTACATATAAAAATGCAATCAAAACCAAATGTTCAAAAGAAAGTTTTGTTCTTACAACAGGATTTTTTAGCCTGTATCTGAAAAAACAACCTGATACTTTCCTTAGGTAGAAAAGTTTATATATACTTAGATACTTGGATTCACTCCACAGAACCAACTTATGTATCACAATCATTAAGGACTCCTGTGGTCCTAAAAGTTATGGTCCTTATCTGACAATACTTGACAAACTTTTCTATCCCAGTCTGTCATGAATCTGAGTTCAGGAGTGGGTGTAAGCTGAGGAGGTTTGCGCTGTGACAGTAGAAAGAAAAGATAAATGGCAGCAGGATGTAAGGAATGAAAGACTAAAAGAAGCTTTTTGCTTTTAATCTCAAGTAAAAAGAGATTGATACAGTATAATTTTAAATACAGAGAAAATAAATATTTTGCCTAACAATCTCAATATTTTTAGGAAAATAGGAGAAGAGGTCATCTTAGAGAATGAGAAAGACAGATTAGCTTTAAGGGGATTTGGGGGGAAAATCCCTATTTCATAAAAATTGTAGTTAGCTCTGCACAAATGGTTCACAAAATATTTTAACAGGTTTAATTGCCAGTTAGAATTTTGTCATATTCTAAGTTCTAAATGTAAAATTGACTACACAGGGGCTTCATTTCAAAACATAGCTCAAAACAGTAATAGATCAGAATATCATCTTTTGGTCACATCTGAATTATCACTTGAATTATTTGATAACACATTTTTATCATTTATAATTATAAGTACAGAGTTAACGCAATTCCATCTGATACTTTTACTACAGGATATATACATAGTTCATTGACCTTAATTTCTTCAAAGCTATTAATATACTTTATAGCAACATAAGAAAAGACACATCTGAAATGCATTAAAAAGTTTCCTTTTAGTTATTGCTGTCAGCTACATTTTATTATAGCAATTGGTAAGACAAGGAAGAACCTTTTATCCTTTAAAAGCCTAGTTTATATTTTATAGCATTGTTTACTAAATGCTTAATGTCTATTCTAGCCATAACACAGATGTCCTTTGAAACACCAGCTGTTTTAAAACTTTATGTACCTGTTTGTTAACTGGCAGACAAATTACCAACATTTTTATTCAGAAAAAAAAAAGGTGGGGGTGGCTGCTATATCTCAACTTGGATGACAGGGATAGTTGAGCTTTCTTTGTGAAATACATTACAACAATAATGTCATGGTGCTTGCATGTTCATGTGGCTGGTGAATTTTTATCAATGTCCACCCCAAATTATAAATTCAGACAAAACTAATATCCACAAAGGAATGGTTATCCATTCACATATAGAGAGGGAAAAAATCTAAGTTAACTGATTTTTTACATTTACTTTTTAAAAACTGTTTATTTATTTTGAGAGAGAGAGAGAGAGAGAGAGAGAGAGAGAGAGAGAGAGCAGGCACATGAGCAGGGGAGGGACAGAGGGAGAGACAGATAATCCCAAGCAGGCTCCCATGACAAGGGATCATGACCCGAGCAGAAATCAAGAGTTGGCCGCTTAAACAACACAGCCACTTAGGCACCCCTTACATTTCTTTTTATTCGCCAACCTCTTCTCCTTCTATAAGTCATATGTATCATTATAATTTCCTCTTTTCTCATTTAAGAAATTATCCAAAATAAGTTCTCTGTTATCATTTAGGGCAACTTATGACTTTTCTCAATTTTGTGTATCTTTGCTTTATTATTTTTGTTAAAATGTTCATTCAATTTTACTTAGAAGGATATTTACACCAATGCCCTAACTTTTGTTTTATTGACCACATCACTGGTTGAATGTATTTTCTAAAGATTTGAAATCTAAATTACTAGTTTCTTTACTTGATTTTTATTTTTTTCTTTACATGATTTTTAAAATAAATTATTACCTTGTGCATTAGATCATAAATCAGCATACATTCTCTTCATTCTTTCACCCATTCATTTGTTTATTCATTCATTTATTCATAAATCCCTGTTATGTGAAAGACCCTGTGCTAAGTTTAAGGTCAAAGAAGACACAGTCTCAATCTTTATAGTGTGTATTTCATGTAGTCAGTTTTATCAACTGTGGATGATATGATAAAATTGAGTTTGCAGACTTATAGAGCAGAAACTCAGTGATTGAACTCTTGCTCACGTGTGTGGCAAAATGTGAAAAAAAATCTCTTTGATACTGGTATTTAATTACCACCTCATGTGATATAGATAAGTGTCTTAAGGAATAATAAATAGGAAATTCTTTGTTAATAAAACACAGTAAATCATAAATATTACAATATGAAAGAGAGTTCACATTGAATTTGAGGGCTAGAAATGTCCTTAAGAGCCCTAGGTGTTTATCCAGAAAAGAGAAAAAAACCCAAGTGGTTATTTTTTAGTGGATCCAAGATCTCAACAGCAACATTTTTTTCTTTCTTTATAGTATAAGACCATTCAAATCTTCTCTCTTACAGTGCCTACAAACAGTAACTCTAAATTCAAATAACTATCACCCAAACTCAGTGCAGGTGTTCTCTATCTACAGATTTTAAGCCATTACAATAGAACTTTAATTTGGTTTTTATCTCACACTAGTAAAATAAAAACACCCTCTCAAAGGTCTTCATTGATTAGCTAGTCCAAAGCAAATGGTATTTCCTAACTCTTATCCATTTTTAAACCTCTCTTTATTACTTTTATTTTCGTAAGATTTCTCCTTCCTCTAACTCACAGATAGATTTCTGTGTTATTTTAAATTACATTGATCAATCAGATTGTGTGCTTTTGTCTTCTCTTCTGCCTACTTCCTGAAAGTACACATTCCTCAAGCACTTAACTTCAAATTGCTTCTCTTAGTACTCCTTCTCTTGGCAATGTTATCCTTAAGACTGCAGATACCATGTTGGTGACTCACATGTCACCACCAGGTAATAATTTACCTCTCCAACGTCCAAAAACCAGTCTCAACTATCAGTATAATGCTGGGCAATTTCCTCTGAGAGGTTCTATGGAATGTTAATATCCAACAAAAAGTAGTGAATATAGTTGTGATCTAGGAGCCAGAAGTTTAAAATCCTTTCATTAGCTGAGGGAACTTGGGCAAATCACCTATCGTCTTAACCTTTATTTACTCATTAATGAGTGAAAATAGAGATAAAAAAAAAAACAAAAAAAAAACAAAAAACAAAAAACTCCCATTAGCCCAGGCTCAGTAGAAGAGATGAAATTGCTTGGGAAAAGAATATACATCACTATTTAAATATTTTTCCAACGGCAACTGGGTGACTCAGTCAGTGAAACGACGAACTTCAGTGCAGGTCATGATCTCGTGGTCCGTGAGTTCAAGCCCCACATCAGGCTCTGTGCTGACAGCTCAGAGTCTGGAGCCTGCTTTGGATTTTGTGTCTCCCTTTCTCTCTTCCCCTCCCCCATTCATGCTCTTTCTCTGTCTCTCAAAAATGAATAAATGTTTAAAAAAATTTGAAGTATTTTTCCAAAATAAATCCTATTATACTCTTCCCTACTTCTCATCTTAAAAAATAAAAACATTCTTTTCCTTTGCCTATCACACATAATTACCTATGAAATCCTTCCAATTTATCTCCATATTACCAACTTTCTCTTTTTCTGATATGTCCCTCATCTATGCCACACTCTCATTTTCTTTGATATAATCAGTCAACTCTTAAATTATCTCTCAGCCTCTAGATCTCTTCACTCTCTTTCAAAGGCCAACTACAAAGTTAATGTTTGAAGCACATGTACTTCATGTTGCCCTTCCATCCAAAAATGTTCAATAGTTGTCCATTGTCAAGTAAATTAAGTATCTGTATTCTGCATGGTGTTTAAGACTCACCACAAGAATGTTCCTATTCGTACTCTCCATGCTTATTTCTCTCTATTTGACATCAAAGTTTCTATCATCAAATCTAGCCTAGGGGATTTTATCTTCTGGCTCTTTTTTTGTGCTTTGTACCTTGGCTTCCACAATTCATTGTATCCAACCAAATCTATACCAACTGTAGTTGTAAGTACTCCATTAATCTTTTCTTCATGTCTCCAGGTAGAAATCATGCTATCAAAGAGTAGCCATTGAGGCACTGGAACATTCTGTAATGTAATATGGAGTAAATGAGCTATTATCACCCCATTTTATAGATGAGAATACTGACTGTTAATAAAATTATGTAATTTGCTCGCTCAACTAGAACCTAAAAGTCAAGATTTTATTCAGCTGTGTCAGTCTTCAAATCTGATATCTTTTTCTCTATAGCAATTGTTTTCAAACTGTTTAATAGATATGAAAATATCATAAGGAAGTTTAGAATACACAAAAGGAATAAGAACAGAAATATGCCAGTTGTAAGCCTCACTACCCTGGATCCAAAGAGAAGCTCTTCTCATAAAGGAGAGAAGGAGGGCTAAAGAAGACAATATATTTTGGGAAAATATTTTTGAAAAACATCTCAACCTCTTTTGTATGACCTACTATGTATTTTGCAAATATTTACCTTATGGCTCTTGATATTTTAAAATTCTCTTTTATACAAATTGCTACCCATTCTTCTCTTTATTATATTAGAAGCTAATTGAAGCTAATTGAAAGTAATTAATATTGTCTTACTCATTTTTGTGTTTTTCATAATACTGGCAACTCAAATATTTGTTAAATCAAAAAAAGTGAATCTACCTTTATATGTTACCGTATAATATTACACAAAGAGATTATACAAACTCAAATAACATCACCACCCCTTGTTCTTCACATGTAGTCCTATAGGTTACTTTTTCACATCCACTTACAGAAGTCAATCATAAAATGTTATTTTGCTTCTGAAAATATATTACAAAACTCAAACTTTTACATGAAGTTAATGAAATGAAATTTAACTCTGAGAACTACACAGTATTTCTAGGAAATACAGTCATTGGATTATAACATGGTAGCTAGATATTAACTTTTCAAAATGGACTGTGAACTCTTTGCTGAAGTGGAATCAGAAATTCCTACCATCACTTAAAAGGGATGATCTGTATCATGGGTCATTTGGACCTCTATATATGACAATATGGATATTTATTGAACTTCTTTCAGATGCTCCAAAGAGAACAAGTAAGTTTTCACTTTCTTATGAGAGACTAAGAGAAAAATTACCAGGCGTACTCACAACTGCAAAGAAAAGACCACCCCCCCACCCCGCCGTTCCTGGAACCAGACAGGGCGTGCCTGGTTGTGGTCTGACCTAAAGGCGGGAACCAATCAAGTTCTGCTGAGTGGTTTGAAAAAAAGGCGGGAACCAATCAAGTTCTGCTGAGTGTTCAAATTTAAATGTCAACCACTAACAGCTCTGTAACCTCGAAAAATCCCTAACTTGTTTGTGCCTGTCTATAAAAGAAGCTGTAAGATCCTCGCTCGGGACCTCTTAGCGTCACCGGTAACGAGTGCGCGGAGGTCCGGGTTCAAACCTGCAATAAACGACCCTTGCTGCTTGGCTTTGACTCTGGACTCTGGTGGTTTGTTCTTGGGGGTCTTTCGAATTTGGGCATATCATTTGGGGGCTCGTCCGGGATCCCCCCCAAACCCACCAGACCCCAAGTCAATGGGTCGCCCCTGAGACTGATCGGTAAGTGAGCCGGCTCTGTCCGTTTCTGTTTGTCTGTTCGTCTCTGGCTCTCCCGCGCGGGATCTGTATCGGTGACTGACACAGCCCTGGCGGATGCGCTATAGGGCAGTCGGTCGGGTCCAGTAGGAGACGTCCACTGGCACCCGTCTGGGGCACCTTTTTGGGCCCATCGGAATTCTTCTGTTCGGGTGGTGGACACCCGAAACGCGCTAGCGATCTAAGTGTTGTGTTCTCTATTCTATAACCTTTAAGTGTTAAACTCCTTCTCTTTCACAGGTGACCTGGCCTGGCCCAGCCAGAAATCCTCATAACTTTACTGTTTCTCCTTTTAATCCTTTCCTCCACCTCCAGGATACAGATGGGCCAATCTCAAAGCACTCCTCTTTCTCTCCTCATTGCTAACTTCAGGGATGTTAGAACCAGAGGACAGAATTTGAGTTTAGACATCCAGCGGGGAAAATTAATAACCCTCTGCCACTCTGAATGGCCAATCTTTGGCGTTGGATGGCCAACCAAAGGAACTTTCTGCCTCCCTATAATTGCTAAGGTGAAATCAAAGATTTTTCTACCGGGTGGCGAGGGACACCCAGATCAGATTCCCTACATTCTTGTATGGCGGAATTTAGTGGAAAATCCACCCCCTTGGTTGGCCCCCTTCCTATCCTCGGGAATGTGTAAGGTCCTTGCCATGCGGCCTGCAGATTCCCCAAAATCAAGGACGCCAGCTGCACCCTTGTATCCCATATTGCCCGATAGTCAGGACCTACTATCCCTAGACCCTCCACCCTATCATCCCCCTCCCCTCGCACCCCAGGCCCTGCCCTCAGCAGCTGCCCCACCAGTCACCCCGCTAGTTGCCCCCCTAGGGAAACCGGGAGGACGGGAAGTGGCAGCTGCGCCGGAACCAGGGGGACGGGAGGCAGCAGCCACGCCAAGCCCCACTGAAAATGAAACCAACCGTGAGGGGCCAGCTGGCCGAACCCGCGGGCGCACCCAGCGTGAGCCAAACTCTCGCCTCCCCGACTCCACTGTGGCCCTACCCCTGCGGGAAATAGGACCCCCCGATGAAACAGGCAACCCCTGACTCCAGTATTGGCCCTTTTCCACCAGTGACCTTTACATCTGGAAAACACAGAACGCTCGATGATTCTCTGATAACCCTAAAGACCTAATAGCTCTTTTAGACAGTGTCATGTTCACCCACCAGCCCACCTGGGATGACTGTCAGCAGCTCCTCCGCATCCTGTTCACTACAGAGGAGCGAGAGAGGATCCAATTAGAAGCAAGAAAGCTGGTTCCTGGAGACGACGGTAGGCCGACATCTAACCCTGACCTCATTAATGCGGCTTTCCCCCTAACCAGACCTCCACAGGACAAATGGGACTACAACATGGCAGAAGGTAGGGGAAGGCTACTCATTTATCACCAGATTCTGATGGCGGGTCTCCGGACTGCAGCTCGCAAGCCCATCAATTTGGCTAAGGTATATTCGGTCATACAGGGAAAGGCAGAAAGTCCAGCTGCTTACTTAGAGAGATTAATGGAAGCCTTTAGGCAGTTTACCCCCATGGATCCAGAAGTCCCTGGGAACCAGGCTGCTGTCATTATGTCCTTTGTAAATCAAGCAGCTCCTGACATTAAGAAAAAACTCCAAAGGCTAGAGGATTTAGAAGGTAAACAGATCCAGGATCTACTCCGTATAGCACAACGGGTCTACAACAACAGGGACGCCCCAGAAGAGAGACAGATCAAGGCCACAGAGAAAATGACTAAAGTCCTGGCCGCTATAGTCCAGAAAGAACAGCCACCCCCAGAAGGCACTCAAACAACACGCCCTCCCAGGCGGCACTTAGATAAAGATCAATGCGCCTATTGTAAAGAAAAAGGCCATTGGATAAGAGAATGCCCCAAGAAGAAACAACCCCGCCCCAGCCAAGGACAATGGCGGCCTAAAATAGCCCCCATACTGTTTACCCAAGATACAGAATAGGGAGGACAGGGTTCGGATCCCCTCCCCGAACCTAGGGTAACATTGCAAGTGGAGGGGTCCCCAGTCCAGTTCCTAGTTGATACCGGGCACAGCACTCAGTTCTGGTCAAGCCCCATAGAAAAGTAACTGAAAAATCATCCTGGGTACAAGGGGCCACCGGAATAAAGAAGTACCCCTGGACAACTCAGAGGACTGTGGACTTAGGAACTGGGAAGGTAACCCACTCCTTCCTGGTCATTCCCGACAGCCCCTGCCCCCTGTTGGGGAGGGATTTGCTTACCAAAGTGGGGGCCCAAATTCATTTCCAACCAGGGGGACCCACAGTGACTGACTTCCACAACCAACCCATATCTGTACTCACTGTGAAACTAGAAGATGAATATAGACTCCATCAGGAACCCACTCCTCTGGATCAGGGCATCGAGCCCTGGCTTCAACGCTTCCCAGACGGGTGGGCAGAAACGGGTGGTATGGGGCTAGCAAAACATCGCCCAGCCCTATTTATAGAGGTCAAACCCGGGACGGACCCCGCCCGCGTGCGCCAATACCCCATGCCAGCGGAAGCCAAAAATGGCATCACACTGCATATCCGCCGCCTCCTTGACTTCGGGGTCCTACGCACCTGCCACTCAGCATGGAATACCCCCCCCTGCTGCCCGTGCGCAAACCCAACAGTGGGGAATACAGACCAGTGCAGGACCTGAGAGAAGTCAATAAGTGGGTGATGGACATACATCCAACCGTTCCTAACCCCTATACTCTCTTGAGCGCCCTCAGCCCAGAAAAACAATGGTATACTGTTCTGGATATAAAAGATGCTTTTTTCAGCCTACCACTAGCGGCTAAAAGTCAAGAGCTATTTGCATTCGAGTGGACAGATCCAGACAGGGGCATAAATGGCCAGCTCACTTGGACCAGACTGCCACAAGGATTCAAAAACTCTCCGACCCTGTTCGACGAGGCTCTACACGAAGATTTAAGTGAGTACAGACAACAACACCCTAATATAACTCTCCTACAGTACATTGATGATCTCTTAATAGCTGCCGAGATGCCCGAAGCCTGCATCCAGGGAACCGAAGGTCTCCTGCGAACTCTGGGAACCTTAGGCTACCGCACCTCAGCAAAGAAGGCTCAGATCTGCAAGTCAGAGGTAACTTACCTGGGTTACTTACTGAGAGGGGGGCAACGCTGGCTAACGGATACCCGGAAGGAGACTGTCCTTCGTATTCCCAGACCGCAGATACCACGACAGGTGAGGGAATTCCTAGGGTCGGCTGGGTTCTGCAGACTATGGATACCAGGGTTTGCTGAATTAGCAAAACCGTTATACCAGGCAACAAAAGATCAACAGCCCTTTAGTTGGACGGAAGAAGCCGAACAGGCCTTCCAACAAATTAAAACTGCTCTGCTATCAGCCCCAGCCCTGGGACTCCCCGATGTCTCCAAACCCTTCCACCTACATGTAGATGAAAACCGAGGCATAGCTAAGGCGGTGCTAACCCAGCATTTGGGCCCTTGGCGCAGGCCAGTAGCCTATCTGTCTAAAAACCTAGATCCAGTGGCCGCCCGATGGCCACCCTGTCTCCGGATGATTCCAGCCACTGCCCTAATGGTAAAGGACGCTGATAAGCTGACCATGGGCCAAGAGCTACAAGTCACCACCCCGCATGCCATCAAATGCATCCTCAAGCAGCCGCCTTACCAATGGCTGAGTAATGCCCGACTCACTCATTACCAGGGACTGCTGTTGAACCCCCTCAGGGTCATCTTCACCCCCCCAACGGCCCTGAACCCAGCATCACTGCTGCCAGACCCAGACACGGGAACTCCACTTCATGACTGCGCCGACATACTGGCTCAAGTTTATGGGGTCCGGGAGGACTTGCAGGACCAACCATTATCGGATGCGGACGCCATCTGGTTCACCAATGGAAGCAGCTTCGTTCACCAGGGACAAAGGTATGCGGGGGCAGCCGTAACTTCAGAAACCAAGGTGGTTTGGGCAGAAGCCCTACCCCCCGGAACCTCGGCCCAGAAGGCTGAACTAATAGCCTTAACCCAGGCCCTAAAATTAGGAAGAGACTGCAAGCTAACCGTGTACACTGATAGCCGATATGCCTTCGCCACCTCTCATGTACATGGGGCGATATACAGAGAACGGTGGCTCCTCACAGCTGAAGGGAAAGACATCAAAAATAAAGAAGAGATTCTAGCCCTGCTAGCAGCCTTATGGGAACCCAAAAAGCTAGCGATTGTGCATTGCCCAGGACACCAGAAGACAACCGACCCAGTTTCCCAGGGCAACAATTTGGCCGATCAGACTGCAAAAAACACAGCTCGGCCCCCAGAGCAATTACTGACCCTACAGCTGCCAGACCCCGGATCCCGGGAATTGCCCCCAGCCCTGAGTATTCAGAAAGCGACATTCAATGGATGAGTAAACTTCCTATGACCCGAATCAAAGATGGCTGGTGGAGAGACTCCAAAAGCAGCATTATACTCCCAGATAAACTAGGATGGCAAGTTCTAGAGCGGATCCATCGCAGCACCCACTTAGGTTCCTGGCGAATGTTGGACTTACTGAGACAGACTGGACTAAAAATCAGAAATGTCTCTGATAAGGTCCATCAAGTAGTCACTAAATGTACAGTGTGCCAACTCAACAATGCGAGTAGCAATCCTCAGACAACAGGGGTAAGACAAAGAGGGAGCAGACCGGGGACCTATTGGGAAGTAGATTTCACTGAGGTAAAACCAGGAAAATATGGATATGAGTATTTGCTAGTTTTTGTAGATACCTTTTCAGGATGGACTGAAGCCTTTCCAACCAAGAATGAAACGGCGCAGATTGTAGCCGAAAAGATCCTAGAAGAAATCCTGCCCAGGTATGGTTTTCCAGTAATGATAGGGTCAGACAACGGACCTGCATTCGTCTCTAAGGTAAGTCAGGGACTGGCTTCCATACTTGGGGCTGATTGGAAATTACATTGTGCATACCGACCCCAAAGCTCAGGACAGGTAGAGAGAATGAACAGAACATTAAAAGAGACCCTGACTAAATTGACCATGGAGACTGGCGCTAATTGGGTGGTCCTTCTCCCCTACACCCTATGTTCAGGGTGCGTAATTCCCCATACAAACTGGGACTCACACCCTATGAAATAATACATGGTAGACCACACCCCATCATCCCTAACCTAAAAGATAACCTTGTCAAAGCTGAGAACGATAATAGTCTTGAATTCTTGTTCTCCCTACAAGTCTTGCAGAGGGTCCATGAAGATGTATGGCCCAAATTAAAGGATCTCTATGAGACTGGACCCCTGCCTATTCCACATCAATTCCGGCCAGGGGATTGGGTCCTCGTCAAACGTCATCGGCAGGGAACTCTGGAGCCCAGGTGGAAAGGACCCTTCCAGGTCATCCTGACAATGCCTACTGCCATCAAAGTAGACGGAATTGCCACCTGGATCCATTTCGCCCACGCCAAACCAGTGGACCCGTTCTCAGACCTCATCGGACCTTCAAAGACAACCTGGACTGTTGATCGGACTAAGGACAATCCTTTAAAATTGACCCTACGCCGCCAACGGACTGAGCCGTAACTATGGTACTTGCCCTCCTCTTGATTGTTCTGCAAATTCTGTCTGTAAATCCAAACCCCCACACCCCCTATAATTTGACATGGGAAATTACTAACTTAGAGACTCATGAAATCTACAACAAAACCCTAGGAACTGCCCCATTAAATACCTGGTGGCCAGGTTTATATTTTAATTTAGAAAAAGTTAGTCCATTAGAAGAAATGGAAGGAGGTAAATGGAGGCAACTGCAAAGGAGGGTATCAATAAGTAGAAATGGATTTTATGCATGTCCGGGATTTAGGACAGGGGCGATGAGGCGCACATGTGGGGGGTTTGAAACCCTCTATTGCGCAGCCTGGAGTTGCGTCACCTCCAATGATGGGGAATGGAAGTGGGAAGTAAACCCCAATTTATTGAAATGTCCTATGTCCAACCATGTACCCGCACCAGGTACGATGAAAACTGTAACCTTATTCGTGTAAGATTTAGAGAGGAAGGAAAAAAGGACAGGCGATGGGTCTCAGGACTCACTTGGGGAGTCTACTTATATCAATATCCCCTCTTTGGGACTGCCATTCAAATAAAATTAAAAGTCTCCCCTCTTGTACAATCAGTGGGGCCAAATTAGGTATTGACAAAAAACAAAACAAAACAAAACAAAAAACAGATAAGCTTATCCCCGGGCAGATCTCCACTAGTCCCTCCAGCAGGACCCCCCATCCTTACCCCAGGAGTAAAAGCACAAGCTGTCCAAGAAAATCAGAACCCAGAAGGCATAGACTCCCTATGGAAATTGCTAACAGCAGCGTATGAGGCCTTAAACCGATCGGACCCTGAGGCAACAAGGGCCTGCTGCCTATGTTATGATATAAAACCCCCCTTCTATGAAGCCATAGGTCTAGCTGCCCCTTTTTCACAATCAGGAGAAGAGTCGCCAGCAGCTTGCAAGTGGAATCGAAAGGGCCCCCGCCTCACGCTGCAAGCGGTCACTGGCAATGGGACTTGTATAGGGAAGGTCCCCTCTAGCCATATCCAGCTCTGTGCCCCGACTAATTACTCTATAGATGAATCTAAATGGATAATTCCAGCTCCTGACAGTTGGTGGATTTGTTCTGAGACAGGGCTCACCCCATGTGTTAGCAGAAATGTTTTTAATTCATCAACCGAATATTGTATCATGGTATTAGTATTTCCAAAGGTTATTTACCACCGAGAAAATGTTGTATATGATCTGTGGACAGAAGGGACAAAAGCAAGAGAGTCAATAAGAACAAAACGGGAACCCTTTACGGCCATAACCTTGGCCACCTTATTTGGCCTCGGTACCATAGGGGCAGGAACAGGGATCTCATCACTAGCCATCCAGCACTGAGGGTTCAATAGCCTAAGGGCAGCCATTGGTGAAGATATAGCCAGACTTGAGGACTCAGTCTCACACCTCGAAAAATCTCTGACCTCCCTTTCTGAAGTGGTCCTACAGAACCAAAGGGGGCTAGATCTAGTCTTCCTCCAACAGGGAGGTTTATGTGCAGCCTTAAGAGAAGAATGTTGTTTTTATGCTGACCACACCGGAGTAGTCCGAGAGTCCATGGCTAAAGTTAGAGAAGGCCTGGCCAAACGGAAGCGTGAACGAGAACAACAACAAGGCTGGTCTGAGTCTTGGTTCAATCAGTCCCCATGGCTAGCCACCCTGCTTTCTGCTCTAGTTGGGCCCCTTATACTCCTCCTTCTCCTCCTCCTCACCTTTGGGCCTTATATTATTAATAAACTAGTTGCCTTTATCAAAGACCGAGTTAACACGATCCAACTGATGGTCCTTAGGACCCAATACCAACCTATCATTACCGAAACATTTGAGTCAGACACATAAGATCCAAGATTGGCTCTTAAGGCACCAAAGAAAGGGGGGAATGAGAGACTAAGAGAAAAATTACCAGGTGTACTCACAACTGCAAAGAAAAGACCTCCCCCCCCCCCCCCCCCCCCCCCCCGCCGTTCCCGGAACCAGCCAGGGCGTGCCCAGTTGTGGTCTGACCTAAAGGCAGGAACCAATCAAGTTCTGCTGAGTGGTTTGAAAAAAAGGCGGGAACCAATCAAGTTCTCCTGAGTGTTCAAATTTAAATGTCAACCAATAACAGCTCTGTAACCTCGAAAAATCCCTAACTTGTTTGTGCCTGTCTATAAAAGAAGCTGTAAGATCCTCGCTCGGGACCTCTTAGCGTCACCAGTAACGAGTGCGCGGAGGTCCGGGTTCGAACCTGCAATAAACGACCCTTGCTGCTTGGCTTTGACTCTGGACTCTGGTGATTTGTTCTTGGGGGTCTTTCGAATTTGGGCATATCAAGAGTTTTTGCTAGCATCTAATAAAGCCAACTTTTGTTTTTATTGTTGCAGTTATTTACTGAATATGGGCAATTGTGGAGTTAGTACATTAATGTCAAGGCAATATATAATTGTTCCCAATTACTAATAACGCCCTAATTTGTGCAGATCTCAGGCCTAAGATAACTTCAATTTTTACTTGAAGATGTGATATGTTAATGATCTATAAAGTATCTTGGAAGAAGTACAGTCTTCCTTTATTTCAATTACTCTTCACTATGAAAATTATAATGTATAACACAGCTTTAAAGATTTAAATTAATGATGCTCTAAGTCAGGACAGGTAAAAAATAATAAAGTTCAGAATATGAATATGCATTGAGGTGATAAAATCAGAGACATGGTCTGTCCTGTGTTAAGCAAAAAGTAGGTCAGAACTTAAGTCATAAGGTTTAGACCTGTTAAGAGGGCCACCCTAACATGATAGGGTCAATTAGACAATGAAAAGGGGGCAAAGGCTGCAGCTCACTGAAGCTATTTGGGAAAAAAAAAAATCCTAAGATGAATAGTGTTCCATTTACATATTCATGTGATTTAGTTTATCAAATTATATAAATATTACGTTGGCAAACTGCAGTAGAGTTTTGGGTTGGTGAGAAAAATCCGGGCAGATTTAGAGTGAAATAGAAGCATGGACAACAGGGGAGCACAATATGAGGTATGCCTGTGAATTTACCTCTTGGGGTGACCCCAAGATTTAGTGGTAACTGAAAGGAAGTAAAGGACTAAGGCAATCCTCGGATTCTTCACAATCATTCTCAATACAGATTCATGTCATAGTACAAATTTGAGATTGAAGCTGAAATTAAGGGAGAGTTGGTAGTTTTAAATCCTAGCTGTTTCTAGATGGACAGTGTCATTTTTAAGTGGGAGATAGACCTTTAGTAGAACTCTGGAAGATAGGTTTATATTTCTTTTTTTTTTTACGTTTATTTATTTTTGAGAGAGACAGTGTGAGTGGGGGGAGGGGCAGAGAGAGAGGGAGACACAGAATCCAAAGCAGGCTCCAGGCTCTGAGCTGTCAGCACAAAGCCCAATGCGGGGCTGAACTCACCAACTGTAAGATCATGACCTGAGCCGAAGTGGGACGCTTAACTGACTGAGCCACCCAGGTGCCTCGGTTTACATTTCTTTCAGATGTAAAGCAGAGATGAAAGTCCGTCTCCCAAAGGTATTAAAAAATAGATAAAAACATATCTAGGACACTGTCTTTTTACGTTATGAGTTAAGTTATTCTATGGTGACAGTCCATTAGAAAATTGGCCACAGGACGAATATTGTCTCTGATAGGATTGTGTGTACATACCTAGATCTGTTAACTATGTTTAAACATATGCTGGGATTTGAAAGAGAAAAAAAAAATTCTCAATATGTTGCCAATTTTGATTTAAATGTATATAGCATGTTGGGATTTTTAAATTTTGCTTTTTTTTTTCTTTTATACTATACTATTTACTATAGCCTGGTTTTAATTGCAAACACACCAGGAAAAAGGGAGTGAGATAAAGATAGAGGAAAAAGTTAACATTCTGCAGGTCTCACAGGAATAACTTTCTTGCTTTTTGTCAAAAGTTTTCCATCTTCTTGAAGTGTAGTTTCAGTTGTGAGGAATCTGAAGAGAAGCCTCTATATGAACATTTCCATCAATGTCACTAAAAACTACCACAACAAAATACAACAAAATGTTTGTATTATGTTTTCAGTCCACACTTGTTTATTCATACTGTCTATAAAAGCCAAACTGATATGAAAACTGAATGCTTATTTAGGATCCAGGAATATGACTAAGGTCTAAAGTTATTTAAAAATGAACCATCTAGGCTATATTTATTAAATAACCATTTGCAGTTCAGGAAATGAGGACTCTTATACTCTCTAGGGCTGTGTGTGTGTGTGTGTGTGTATGTGTGTGTGTGTGTATACATATTTATAATGAAAACAAAATGACTATTATGCATATTTGTACAAGTATCAGCTCTAGTTGAAGTTGTAGAACCTGGTCATCATTTATTTTCCTGACAAAAATAAGGTTATAGTGATGAAAAAGAAAAAATAACTGTATATTGCAAACAAGTTTATGCTTTTTGTGCCAATACTCATGCTATCTAATGGCCAAGTTTTCCAGACACTGATATGTTGTCAAGAAGTCTCTACATTTTCAGTTGTTACAAAAAAGTTCCAGAGAGAGAAAGACAGGGAGAGGGAGAGGGGTGGGAGAAAGAGAGAATGTATCACTCAGATCTATTAAGACTAATATGATGTGTTCAAATAAGAAGTGTTTACATTTAAGAAGTATATCATTTAATTGAAGAAAAGATGCTTTCAACAGCTATTTTTGTAAATAGAAGAAGTGATGAGATAATGTTTAAAAAAAGAATATTACAGACCTCCTGAGCCTTGGCTACACTCATGAATTCATACCTTCGTCTAAGCTTAGGCAGATGAATGAGATATGATAGGAAGAAATACACTGCCTGGTAGGGCAAAATAATTAAATGATATTGATGACTTTCAAAGAGGAATTGAAGTGGATGGTTATAAGGAAGTTTTCAGGGTACACATACCAATTTCCTCAAAGCCAAAATCAATGTAACATATAGAAGATTTTTTTCTGTGACAGTAAATATTGCTAAATATTTTGTGACCAATGAAATTATTTTATTTTATTTTTTTTTTAGAAAATTAAAGACTATTTTGAGATATCACATAATTAGCAAACGATGTCTAGATCTATTTGGTCAAATCATAGGAATCTGGTAACTTTTCTAGATTGTGTTATGTTATTGTAAAAATTTTCTCTTTATAAGTTACTCCAAACTAAAGACTAAGTTCTATTTCAGGCTAAGTCTGCAAAACAATTTCCCTTGAGCTTGTTCAGAGTAGTACGAATCCATACTAACTTGATCGGACAGAAAAGTGCCTGTAGGACAGCTGAAAGCGATCAGCACTAATTCTTGATATGCAGTGGTTAGAATATAATTACTGTGCCATTTCTCTTGGATTGACTTTCTTCTTCTAAAAAAAAATGTATCCATGTTTTTTCTATCTAAGTATCCTTTTTCTAAGTTTGTCTCTTCATAGAGATGGTGAAAGTTTTTCAATAAATTCTTTTGTTACATTTAAATTTGTTTTAAATCCTAATTGAGTCCCCAGTAATTTCTGTTTTCTTTACCAAAAAGAAAAAAGAGCAATTTTCAGGAACTGTACTATTTTATCTTGATTATATAGCAAAGACATATTAATCATCATTAAATATGAATAAAACATAATGATTCCCCTAAGTGTTATTATCATAAAATGCCAGAGACTGAATTCAGAAGGTTAAGATTTTGGAAATTACATTCAGGGACAATAAAGGGGTAAATTGAAGTTTTCCACCTCTCCCCATATTTGGAAGTGCAGGCTGATGAGAAATATAATTTGGCAGAATGTGATTAATGAACTTGTACAAGCTTTTATCCTTAAAGGAAAGAAGTGGGAGTTATAACAGGCGGCACATTCCTGTCCTATCATTTCATTATATTTTCTCCCCCTCCCACCAGAATTTTTTTTTGTGTGCTATTAACCTCTAACTCAAAATAATTTTGCAGGGAAATGAGAAAATATGTAGCATAATTTTCTCTTACTCATGTATTATCTAAAAACCATTGAAATGATATTGGTACACAGAATTCTAACAGTTGATCTCACATAAGATGCTTAGTAGTAATTCAACATAAAATATAAAAGTATATATAGATAAATGTTAGCACACATACATAGGTAATAGTTTCATAGAATGTTTTATTTATTATTTCCTTCTGTTTATTTCTTCTACCTGATCATGACACAAATTATCACCTATTATAAAGTGATAGAGCTGATTAAGAAGTAATGTCTACCTAAAAGGAGACAGAAAGAGTTTTCCAGACAAAAACTAAAGGTGTTTGTGACCACTAAATCAATCCTACAAGAAATGTTTCAGTCTTTGTAATTACATGGACAATCCGAAAGACACCATCAAAAACTTCTAGAACTGATACAAGAATTTAGCACAATGTAAACTCAATGTACAGAAATCGGTTGCATTTCTATATACCAATAATGAAGCAACAAAAAGAGAAATCAAGGAATCCATCCCATTTACTATCTGATAAAGGGTTAATATCCAAAATCCATAAAGAACTTACCAAGCTTAACACTCAAACAACAAATAATCCAGTGAAGAAATGGGCAAAAGACATGAATAGACACTTTTCTGAAGAAGCCATCCAGATGGTTAACAGACACATGAAAAGATGCTCAGCATCACTCATCATCAAGGAAATACAAATCAGAACCACAATGAAACATCACCTCACACCTATCAGAAGAGCTAAAATTAACAACTCAGGAAACAACAAATGTTGGTGAGGATGCAGAGAAAGGGTGATACTTTTGCACTGTTGGTGGGAATGCAAACTGGTACAGCCACTCTGGAAAATAGAATGGAGGTTCCTCAAGAAACTAAAAACAGAACTATCCTACTATCCAGCAATTGCACTAGTAGGTATTTACCCATACAAAAATGCTGATTCAATGGGGCACATGCACCCTAATATTTATAGCAGCACTATCAACAATACCCAAATTATGGAAAGAGCCCAAATGTCCACCTACTGATGAATGGATAAAGAAGAGGTAGAATATATATACAATAGAATATTACTCAGTGATCAAAAAGAATGAAATCTTGCCATTTGCAAAAACATGGATGGACCTAGAGTGTATTATGCTAAGCGAAATCAGTTAGAGAAAGACAAATATAAGACTTCACTCATATTTAGAATTTAAGAAACAAAACAGATGAACTTAGGGGAAGGGAAGGAAAAATAAGAAAAAATAGAGAGGGAAACAAATCATAAGAGACTCTTAAACGCAGAGAACAACTGAGGGTTGCTGGAGGGGAAGTAGGTGGGCGGATGGGCTAAATAGATGATGGGCATTAAGGAGGGTACTTTTTTGGAATGAACACTGGGTGTTATGTGTCACTGGATTCTATTCCTGAAACCAACACTACACTGTTTGTTAACTAACTTGAATTTAAACTTATAAATTATAAAAATCTAAAAAAAAAAAGTAGTAATGTCTACCTATAGAGTAACATGCATTTGGTAAATGTTGGAAATTTCAAGATTCTTATAAAATGATTTTTTTTTTCATTTTGATAATGAAATTATTAACTTTTCCTAAAGATTATAATTCATTGTGAGTGACCATAGGTACAACAAGCTGCAGCAGCATGACTATGAATGAGAAGTAAAGTAGAACACATTGAAAAAAAATAATATTTCTTTAAGTTTTGATATAGTTGGCAGGCATATAATAAAAAGCATTTTCTTTTAGAGTAGCTATAATTTTGTCTTTCTGTTTTCTACTAAATATTTTTCATAATGTGTTTTTTTTTTCCAGAAACACATCCATTACATACAGGTTTTCAGATCTGTATGCCTAGAGTTACAGAATACATTTTCTTTTGATTATTTTAATTTGTTCCTTATTTTCTTGATTAATTTTGTATATTAATGATTTCTTTTTCTTTAAAAGATTAGTGATTCAAAAAGCTTATGATTTCTTTACTGACATCAATTGTAGTCTGCTTTCCAGTTAATTTCTGCTTTTACCTTTATTTCCTTTACTCTGGTTTTTTTTTATATTTAAATTTATATACCTATATATATTTTTAAGATTTGTATCTTCTTTTCTCTTTATTTCTTTCTTTCCTTCTTTCTTTCTATTTGCCGACAAAATTATTTAGTGCTTTGAATTTTCCTATAAATAAGGTTCAGACAGAGCTCATATATTATATAAATCTGTTTTTGGGGGGGTAGTTTAAATTGAAGTTTATTTTTATGTTTGGCTCATGTATTTATTTGCAAATATTTATATTGCCACTTAAAATTATTTTTTCTCTTGTCATTATATTCTAGGATTATTGAATTAATGCCAGAAGAAAATATGTGTAACAATTCTTTTACATTCTTTTATTGATTGCTGTTTTCTTGGATAACCAAGAGATGATTTATTTAAAAAAAAATTCTTATCCATATTTTAGGAAAAAATATGTATTCCTTACTTGTAGGGCATCATTTTACATATGTCTATCAGATCAACTCTATTTTTGTTATTACTATTCAGCTTATTTGTATTCTTAATATTATTTGAGCTGTCAACGATTGCAATTCCTTATATGTTTTTATAATATGTAATATTATATAACGGTTTCAAGGTAATTATCTTTGTAATTTATACTATTACCAGTATAAATGAGTATCTTTATTTCATTTATTGCTGTTTACCTGAATTCAAATTAAGAGCTTGGAAAAATTAAATAGAACGGAGGTTAATGAGATATTTCTCAGGTAGTATTAGAAGGAAAAGCAAGGTTCACCAAGTCTCAAGCAATTTTTATCAAGACAATAAACAAGGAACAAAGGCATTACTTACAGTATTACCTAAATGTAAAATATCATTTAAGTAAATTTAAATATAACCTGAATACAAATTATAAAAATGTAAAACTTAAAAGTATTATAAATGAAATCCAATTAGGAATTTGTTTCAAAATCCTTTTGTGATTATAAAAAAAAATAAGTTTCTGGATAGCTTTTTTTAAAAAAAGCTTTTATGTTGTGTGAAAAAAGCATCTGCTTATGTAATTAAATTGTTGCATTGTCAACTACTTCATGTGAAGAAAATGCCAAAGCAGACCAAAATTCATACAAGCCACATAAACAGAGTTTTAGCAAAATATTATTTAAAACTTCCATTTAAAAAAAAATATAGTTAGCAGCCCATAAAGGTAAAGGGTACATAGACTCCAAAAATACAGTTACCTTCTTAAGTAGAAAAAAAAAAAAAGTAAGAAAACTAATTAGCCAACTAACTAACTAATTTGCCAAAGCCTTCAAAACAAACTTTTATCCCTTAAATTTCTGAGATAACTGAGGATCAAGTTCTAGAAAAACAAATGTTTTCTATCATTCATGTGCACAGGCAATGAATGTCAACTGCAGTGAAAGTCCATTGTGGATACACCATTGTTTGGTATTTGGTTCTAATACTGAGAAGAATACAAACAATATAATACCAAGGCTGCATTTCCTAAGCTGTTAGAGTTCAAGCTCTTTAGTCTTCAATATATAATAAATACTATTACGTGTTTATTTCCAATGAGAATTGTTACTGCCAAGTACCCTGTATTGCATGGTAGAAGAGAATATTTGGGGAAAAGAAAAAATATTTTAATTAAAATGCATTGATGCACTGAGAAGATACTAGCTAATTTAACATTTATACATGATACTCCATATAATTGAAAACGTGAAAAAAAAGATCAAAATTAAAAGCATTTTCAAGGCATAATCCTCAAATTTGTGAGAAGATAACCTTATTAATCAAATTACATAAAATTCATCTGGGTCAATTTAGAACCAAATTGTCCTTGAACTAGAAAAAAACATTAAAAGGAACCTCTTTGCCTTTTAATTATTATGGATCAAGATTGCAAATTAGAATTTAGCCCTTTAAATCCTCTTGGGTGACTAAGGATTTTCACTATTCTCTGAAACTGTAATTCTAGCTTGCATAGATTACACATTCCCTTCTACCTCATCCAAGCATTAGATCAAGCGTCATATAAGGCTGGTAATTTTCATTTGGAAATCACATTTAGGCACATGGGACGTAATGATGAGAGTCTCAATTTTATGTTTCAAAATTACATAATATAGTAGAATGATTCTACAATGATTTTTTTTATAGCTTGCAATCAGATACATATGATGCCCCAAAATTCTGTGTAAATAGAGATTTATGGTTGCATAACTGCTAAAAATCACACTTTGTTTCATGCTACTCATGTGAAGGAGAAAAGGAACTATACGTCTTTCATTCTCGGTCTGCAAACTAAGGTTTACCTTGACAAGGAAAGATACTGATATTTACATGTTGCTATGCTGCCTTTTTGCATAATCCTCAATTTTGGAAAACAGAATTGATTCTTAAATCCAAAATCCTCTCCACATCATGCTTTAGTATGCCATGGTTGGCTGCAATTCCATGATATGATGACCCTGGAACCCCAAGTTATAAACCACCTATCCATGTCAGCAAAATCTGCTTCCTATCCCTTGAGCTATAGTTCACATTTTCCTCTTAGCTCTCTCTTGGCCTGTTTGAGATTAATTTGCAGGAGATGTTCCATAGAAAGAAGGGCAAGACATTATTTGCCCTTAAATTTAAGATAAAAAAGTACCTTTTTTGCAGGTTGGTGTAAAAATCCCATGGTCTTTCATTATTTTTCCCACACTTATTAAACAGGACATGAAAACTGAAAGTCCTAGAGGAGTCAAAAATCCTTTGTAGTAATTCAAACATTTTCTGGGGTTTGATAGTATTATACTCTTACTCCAGTGTCTAAGTTGGAGAGGTTTAAATCACCAACCGCAGTTTGGTAATTGTTAAATCATCTTTTATTTGTCCTTCCAAGAAAGCAACCATCTCTTCCAAGTGTGATTCGTGAAGCAAAAATTAATGTGAATTAGGTTAAAAAAGGTATATCCTGAACTTCACAGCTTGATGAAATAGAACAAAACAGCAGTGCTTTCCCGGGTAGAAACTCCATGCCTGTATTTCTTTCTTTGCCTTGGCTACTAGAAGGCCCAATTTAAGTGTGCGCTCCGTGTCAATTTAAATGTGCTCCAGTGTGCAGTATTTTGGAACACACAAAGAGCAATCTATTAGCATTACTCCCATGTCATTTGTTCTTCCTTTTCTTCTTTTCCCTGCCGAAGTATATCCTCACTTTATACTACTCTATCTTTAGTATTATTGTCATTATGGTTTGTACTATACATATTTTGCTAAGCCTTTTCAAATCCACTTTGAATATAGGCAGAGTTTGAAAACAAAAACACTATCAAGTTGCTGGAATCTGGGATGTAGTGAAACTCAGCCTGTCCCTCAGCTATTACCAGACCATAAAGATATGTGGTGATAGTGAGTCCCGCAGAAGGATGACAGGTGGACCAGAGCCAAGAGGTCTGTTCATATTCTCAAACTAGTAAGACCTGTTGCTTTAGAAAGACACCATCAAAGGAATTTCTAAAGCAGAATGGTCCTGAAAACAGCTTCCACCTGCCTCATGATTTCAATGAAGGTAGCCCCCAGGCCAGGATCACTTGAACCTCAAGTGAATCTTCCCTTGTTACATCTGGCAGCTTATTCCTAGTGTGAGAAAATAATTCAAGATAACACTTGCCTTGGGGTTTCCAAAATATCATACTATCCTCATTCATTGCTATCTAGCATGGGAAGAAATCAAACATTTAACAGATTAAACGCTGCTCCACAAGTTCATCAGGTTAAGTGGAGTTTATGTGTTTGTGGGGAAGGGATTGCCCATGTAATGGGATGAGGTATGTACTTCTAAACTCAGACCCGCTCCCCTGATTCCTGCCACTATGCTGACAATTCTGTCATCAGAGATACAAACTTTTGTGTCAATGCACTGAGATTTGTGAGGCACCTCCTTAGGGGACGCATTTTAACAGAGCAATATCTTACATTAGTTCCTTATAATATGTTAGTTTACCAAATAGTATCATAAAATTTTATAAAAGTTGGGTATTGGAATAATTCTTGGGATATTACATGATTTGGTACTGAACCAAACATTAAGTAGTGAACCAAACATTAACCATAAGTTATTTTTTTTTAATTTTTTTAACGTTTATTTATTTTTGAGACAGAGAGAGACAGAGCATGAACAGGGGAGAGGCAGAGAGAGAGGGAGACACAGAATCTGAAACAGGCTCCAGGCTCTGAGCTGTCAGCACAGAGCTTGACGCGGGGCTCGAACCCACGGACTGTGAGATCATGACCTGAGCCGAAGTCGGACGCTTAACCGACCAAGCCACCCAGGCGCCCCAACCATAAGTTATTAAAAGCAACGCTAGTAGAAACTACTTGTGACTGCCTTCAAAGTCCTGTTTTTATGAATGTAGCAGGTGGTGTCCTACCTGCGCTATTGGAAGAAGGGGTGACAATACATGGAGCAAGAAATGATTCCTGGTGTTTGCGGGAGTTAGCAAGAGGGAGAAAGAAGAATGTTCTTGGAAGAGGAAAGCATTTGACTCAGACAGAAGAGTGGCTTTTGACAGAAACTCAAAGTCCTTCTGTATGTCAAGATGCAGGAAATGTGGTATCGCTTGGTCAGTAGAGGCACAAAATGCTCATTTGGGAGTTACAACTTGCACCAACCCGGGGGTGATGGGAGACATTGATGAGTTTTGCTTAGATTTGCATTTTATGGAGATGTTTCTAGATGCTACATGGAGAAGGAAAGAGAAGAGATAATATTGGAATCAGGAAAAAATATTAAGGGGCTATTGTAGAAATAGCCAACAGCAGGGATAATTTTTCCTCTCATTATTTTGCTAAGAATTAGACTAGGTCCAATTTTATGAATAGGACAAAGTCAGCTTAAAGACTTAACTCCAGGCAAATGTTAGATAAAGATTTAATCCTTGATGAACCACAACATTCATCTTGCATCCTATGTTCTGTGTATACTAGCATGTGGCATAATGTTATGGTTTGCTTTCCTAACTGTAAGCTGAAGCACTGCCTGGCACCACAATGACCTCACAAGAGCACAGTGGAATATTTTAAATTTTTGAGGGAAACAACATTTGCCAAACACCACATGAACTACTATACAGTAATAGTTCAGGGTTTCAACGTTAGATAGCACCAAAGTCTTTCCCAGGATTCCATTACTTTGTATATCTGGAGCTTGGGTGTTTGCTGTGATCAAAAGCAAGTACCAAGGATATCAATGTGCAACTCCTATGCCACTTTTCCTGGAATCCTCTTTATTTTGACATTTTAAAAAAAGATATAAAGAAGTTCTTTGGTTTCTTCATTTTTGGTTTTGTTCTGTTTGTTTTTGCAAGATCATTCTCCTCCATCAACCCACCATCCACAAACTACTATCTTCCTTTCTTAGTGGTACATTTATAAGATAATTTGGGTACTCCTTATCATTCTTGATACAGCAAAGGATCCATGATTTGCATCTGGCTAATAGACTTATTTTATTTGAGTGCATGGGCTCAAAATAAATATGAAAGTATATTTAACCATATAAATTGCAGTTCATAATATTATGGGTTTCCTTTTAAAATAAGAAATTTGGCAACACTGGACCCATAGTTTTCCCACATGACAATAGTTTGCAGGAAACTCTTAGGGCTACTTCCTGCACAATAATGTTTTCTCCCCACTCTGGCACAGTTCTCACTAATTTACCTAAACAATTCCAGCTGTCACTTGAGTTTGTCCCTAATTTAATGTGACAAAGAATTTTAAGCTGGGATTTGTTACTTAGGATATGAAGCTTTAGTGTGTTTATGTCATGTATATGTAAGTGAGGCAGACAGTGGAGGTGTTTCTATAGCTACTGATATTAGGACTATTAATAGATTATGTTGTTATGAAATTATTATTCCACATATAACAGGTAGTATTGTAAACACTTTACATTTATTATCTCATTACATTCATAGCAATATTGTAATCACGTTCTATGAGATAAGTGTTCTTTGTTTTTAATTACAGATAGATCAAGAATTGTGAATGTTCTCAGATTTTACCTTGCTTGCAAAGTAACAAGTTAACCTGCCACCGTTTCATACATGCTGGTAGGAGATAGGAGACTCCAGGGTTAGTGACAAAGTCATTTATTACCATAGAGCAACTAGCAGGAGTTTCAGTTTGCTTTGGTCCCCCTTGCATTTTAAGTTCCACAGGAGCAACAAGGAGTGGATTAGTGGATCCTGCACATGGTAGTTTTCCATCAGCTGAGAAACCCCTGAGGTTAGAGATATCCAGTGTTTTAAAATCGACTGCAAGAAAAACCTGCCCCACATTTGCCATTTGTCCTGGAGGGAGACATTATCATCATTAAACTGGATAGTAAATTTACCCTCTGCCAAGAAGGGAGATCATAGCTCTATCTTCCAACACTGTTCACTAAACAGATATTCTTAAGGTAAATAAGGATTATCTTTTCACAATGGTCTGAGATAGAGGAGAGATCAATAAAGAATAATATATTGTTTTAAACCTTTTGTTTTCAAACAGCATTTCAAGTTTTTCACACTAAATAATTGTGTTATTATAAATTAAATGGGAAATAATACTTAGAAAGGTAGGTAATAGATCCAGGTGAGAACAAGGTATTGATAAAATTTAATAGAAACCTAAACTCTGGGAAATAAGAAAAACTTTAAAACGCAATTTTAAATGTCCCATTTATGTACAGAGAACAAACTGAGGGTTGATGGAGGTGGAGGTGGGGGTTAAGTGGGTGATGGGCATTAAGGAGGGCATTTGTTGGGATGAGCACTGAGTGTTGTATGTAAGTGATGAATCACTGGGTTCTACTCCTGAAGCCAAGACTACACTGTATGTTAACTAACTTGAGAGTAAAAAAAATGTCTTATTTCTGAACCGACTTTGAACCATCAATTTCTAAAGTTTTCTGTTCCAGGGAGCTTAAAAAAATCATGGATTCTATGAGTCAACCTTAGGCCTATGTATCAGAATATCTAGCTGTAGTATTAAAGACAATTAAGAAAATTTAATTTTAGAAAGTTCCCTTGGAGAATCTGATGTGCAGACTTGAAGAGAACCTGGAGATCATGTAGCTCTGAAGAATGATCTCCAAGTGGGTGAGTGTGACCTATCACAATTGGACATGAGTCAGGGTAAAGTACGCATCACCTCTAAGAGGCACGATAGAATCATGATTGCACCTAAGAAAGCATAAAATTAATAAAACTTTCTACTCAGTGAAAGTAATGTTTTGACAAATAACTCACTGTCAAAATGACATTAATGAAAATGGAGCTCAAAGAATAAGAAACTTACATGTTAATTCAGAGCTATAATAGAGTAATATCGATTCTTATGGACCAACGGACTTGTTTATTCAAAAGGTGTAAACTGGGAGAAGGTGTAAGCAGCTCACCAGGCAGATCTAGGCTTGATGAAATGTATGCCATATGCTCATACATCTCCTTACTCTGCATCCATGCTCATATGATTAATTAATTAATCAATTAATAATTAATATCCCAGGTACTTTGACATTAAGAAGGAAGTACCCTGGATTGAATGAGGAATCCACATCCCATCATTTTAGATACTTTCTTAAAATCTTGGTGGCCATGCTGCCATTCACTCATATATGTTCCCAACTCACTGATAAATCTTCCAATTTTCTTGACCAATTTTTCTCTCAGATTCACAATTTTCTTCTCCAACCTAAATCCTATGATAACCCTGGGAAACTCCAATACCTGAAGGAAAGAGACATACATAGATGTATAACTGCATATACCAGTGGCTTCTAAATTCATAGTTCCACACTTGGGTATCCTACTATTAGACATTAAATTCTTGTATAACCATTATTTGATCATTTAAAAACCTTTCTCATTCTGACATCAAAGCAACTGGGTGAACTATTCATATATGGCCACTCTCTGGATTACCGAGAAATTTTCCATTGCCAAATTTTTAATTCTAACATTCTTTTATCTGGAAAAAAAATGTGGTTTTTAGATCTTATACTCCTTTCCTCTCACTCTCTTCTTCTCTTATTAAATATATCTGTATTTGTATTGTCCATTAATCTCCTTTTCAGATTAAAGAAGATCACTCCCTACAACACTTGATCTTTTCCCTCCATTATCCTTGCCTAATCACAATGCCATCTCTTCTTCAGTCAAAGGACCCATTTAAAATGTAGGCTATTCAGAAATCTGAAAATAAATTGAAAACTTTGCAAATCTGCACTGCTACAAACTCAGCTGAAGATTGTTCAACATATACCTCCCCTGCATGATCTCAAGGTTGAGGTTCACCAATTCTAAACAACAATGACCAGTCTGAGCTACAAATCTGTTCATTCAACTATCTACTCAATTTTAAATCTCTAGTTGAAGATATCAAATGTACAACAAGCTCAATATGTTCAAAGTAAATTCATAATTCTATTTCTATCACCAAAGTCTCCTATCTCTGAGTGAGTGGCACTACTATCCATTGAGTTTGGTAAGCCAGACACTTGCGATATATTCTTTTTCATTAATCTACATAATTATACAATCAGGAAAGCTGTGAGTTTTACATGCTAACCTTGATTATTCCATCTTTCTATCAGTACTATTAACACCCTGGTCTAAACCATGTCAACTCTCACCAGAATTATTTCTATAGCTCTCTAACTTTCCTTTTGCTGTCCCCTTCTGCCCATCTCATACATTTGTTCCTATACAGCCAGAAGTCTATTTTTAAGTGTAAATCTGATGATAGTATTATTTTTCTTAAAACCAGTTAGAGAGTTAGAGATTTCTTTTTTCTTCCTGCCTTCCTTCCTCCTTCCTTCCTCCCTCCCTTCCTCCTTTCCTCCCATCCTCACTTCTTCCCTCCCTCCCCCTTTCCTTCCTTCCTTCCTTCCTTCCTTCCTTCCTTCCTTCCTCCCTCCCTCCCTCTCTCCCTCCCTCCCTCCCTCCTCACCTCCCCTTCCTCCTCCCCTCCCCTCCCCTCCCTCCCTCCTTTTCTTCCTTTTTCTGTCTTCCTTTCTTTTTTCTTCAATTACTTTTATGACATTAGCTCAAATCCTTAAAATAAGTTTAAGGTTCTGCAGGCTCTAATCCAAGTAACTACTACATGTTTACATACCATTTATGACACAGTCTACATTCTTTTGGATTTTTGAATGGTCAACCTTCTTTTCACTTCAGGATCTTTGCACTTGTTATTTCCTGTTCCTGAAATGCTTTTGCCTACTCCTTAACTTCACGTCCTGCACACCCTTCATATTTAGCAAATATTACCTTATAAAGGTCCCCTATGATGACCTCTTAGAGCAAATTAGAAGAGTCTGTACATATTTTACATAGCATTTATCTCCTCTACTCCCCATGAAGACACTGGATTTATCTATTTTGTTCTTTATCCCCAGAGTTTGCCATAGTGCCTGATGTAATTAATCATGGAATAAAGAAATCTTCCCTAGAAATTTTGATGTGTTCCTACTCGCCCTCCTTTCTTATTAGCCCAGTAACTATTTCAGAACTTCACCATATTCTTAAAGATCCCTTCCATAATTTTCCATCCATCTTTGAAAATTATTTGTCCTGTTTTACAGAAAAAACACAGGTTATCAGACAAAAAAACTGTTAACTTCCCATTTTCCTAAACACATTCCACCCCTTGTTGGAAAATTAGTATCTGTCCATTACTATTATTATTGTCTCTCCTCAGTCCTCTCCTTAGTCCATGTGTTCAAGGCTAATGATTGCATTAAAAATATAAAAACATATATAACAATTTTAATATATTTTGTATTTAATGTAATTTAGTTAAAGATAATATATATATATATATATATATATGATGCCATCTTGAACACTTTTGAGCTTTATTCTATCAGCTTATCTCCTTTTTTCCCCAGCTTATTTCTTTTTTAAGCAATATTTTCAACTGCTCTTTCTTTATCCTCTCTCTCTTACAGCATTTGAAAGAGGCTAAGTATATACCATCCTTCAAAAATGTTACATTCTACCTGCTTGTATCTCTCCTTTTCTTCTCACAGAACATTGTTTTTTGAGAGAGGGTGAGAGAGGATGCAAGTGAGTGAGTGGCAGAGATTGAGAGAGAGAGAGAGAGAGAGAGAGAGAGAGAGAGAATCCCACAAGGGGCAAAGAGAGAGAGAGGGGGGGAGAGAGAGGAGAGGAGAGAGGAGAGGAGAGGAGAGGAGAGGAGAGGAGAGGAGAGGAGAGGAGAGGAGAGGAGAGGAGGCTCACCTGTAGCAGGGCTCGTGCTTTTACCCCAAGTGGGGCTCAAATTTACCTGATGTGGAACTCAAACTCACAAACCATGAGATCATGACCTGAGTTGAAGTCAGATGGGTGGTTAGTGACTGAGCTACTCAGGGGACCCTCACATAACATCCTTGAGATAATAGATTTCATTGACTTTCTCTACATTTTACCTTCCATTCACTTTCAAGTGCTGCAGTCTGACTTTATCTGGTGATTTCATTAAAACAGCTTTTTATTTCTAAATTCATCGAACACTCTTAGTATAAAATTTAAATAAATACATACCTTTCACATGTTATTACCTTTAGCCTCTCTGAGCCATTTGGCACTATGGAGCTCCCTGCCTAAGAATGTCCCACTCTAGACTCAAATGACTCCTCTTTCTCGTTGCTTCATCCAACCACGCTGCTTACACCCTTGCACCATAACATTCCTCAGCATGACACTTAGATACTTTTTTTTTAATTTCAGAGTATGAACTTTAGCATGGTCCTCTTCTTAATTCAAAATTCTATTAAAATTATCTATCTCTTCTATGGTATACCTTTTATTTATAGAAATGTTAGCCAACAATCTGTACCTGTATCCTATGTTACATGTCCTATGTCTGAATTATTCGTTAACTATATTTAGTTGGCTGTAGCAAAGATATTTAAAATTCCATATGTTTAAAATGGAGCCTATTTGGGGTGCTTGAGTGGCTCAGTCGGGTGAGCGTCCAACTTCGGCTCAGGTCATGATCTCACAGTTTGTGGGTTCGAGCCCTGTGTCAGGCTCTGTGCTGACAGCTCAGAGCCTGGAGCCTGCTTTGGGCTCTGTGTCTCCCTCTCTCTCTGCCCCTCCCCCACTCATGCTCTATCTCTGTCTCTCAAAAATGAATAAACATTATTTTTTTTAAATGGAACATATCATGTATTTTTCCTGTAAAACTCCTATCTCTTATATTCTTTATTCTGATGAAATTCATCAAATACCCTGCAAGTCAAGTAAAATCCTGGAAATCATTTTGGTATTTCTTACTCTTTCAACTAAAATGTCTTACCTGATCACTTACAAAACCTGTCAGTTTTATTTTCTCAAATTTCTTGAAACCATTTCCTCTTCTCCATGCCTTTGACTACTGTTCTTCTCCAAGACTTCATCATTAATTACCTAGATTTCTTCAATAGCTTCCCATCACTCTGTCTTCCTCAATCTTTCATTCATTACACCACTTCAGGGTGATCTTTCAAAAACCTAATCAAAACTTTCATCATTTCACTTAAATTGTTTTTCATCTTCCTGAATATACTCTGAACTTTTAAGTGTGACCTGCTACATTTCTTATAATTTGCTCTGCCTATGCATAGAATAACTATTTTTTTTGATCAATACATAGATGAATGTATGAACATTTGCCTTTCACTCTTGCTTCTCTTTTGTGTTTAATTCCAGCCAAACTGAATGTGTAAATACTCTTTATACACTATTGCTTTGCACATACTGCTCTTCCCTGCCCTGCTTCTTCCAGTTCTTCGTTGTGCTTGAAAAAAAAAATATCTTGTAGATAAAAACAGCATTGAAGGAACTGGAGAAGTCTTATTTCTCAGGGTCCCAGAGAAGATAAAATTGCACCTGCCAGAAATACCATAAAAGTGTCAAAATTTAGAAAATTAGCTCTAGAAATAATAAAACATAAGTTGTAATTCTATTTGTTTTATCACAGTATGAAAAGAGGAGTTTTTCAAAACAGAAATGAAAAATGTACATGCCACATCCAAGACCCATGCATCTATGCTTCTCTATCCCCATTTCTGGAGTATTTTAATTTTGCCAACACTGTCTGTATCTGGAAGGATCCTTCTATTAAGAAACCTCCCCTTAATATTCTCTTAATCCTGCTCTCCTTTCTAGGTTATATGGTCTATCTCAATGAAAGGTGACCTCCCAGAAAAATGAGAGCATTCTGTACATATTTTACATAGCATCTCTCTCCTCTACACACTATGAAGGCATTGACTGCATTTATTGTGTTCTTTATCTCCACAGTTTGCCATCGTGCCTGACAGAAATAAATAATTATTCACGGGATAAAGAAATCTTCCCTAGAAATTTTGATGTGTTCCTACTCACCCTCCTTTTTCATTAGCGCAGTAACTATGTATGCTGCTTATCATACTGAAAATAAAGGTTCAAATGCATATTTACATAATGAACTCATGATAAATGATATATTTGTTTCTTCTAAGAGCCTGATATCTCTGGATTCATTGATATATTAAATTTCCTAATCACCAAAATGAAGACCCTGAAATTTGGTGACTATTTTAAACTTCTGTCCTTATTAGGACCCTGCTCCAAAGTCAGCTTGTTCTCCTAGATGATGTATTCATCTTATCTGCTAAAGGCAAGGACTCCCTAAAAAGCATGTGAAAAAAACAAACTTAAAGATGAATCGTTTAAGGAATGTGAAAACTTCACCTTCCCTCCATTTTACATTATTCCATCATAACCGCACAACTACACAAATGACTTCTGATACTATTCAAATGGTGGTGGGTAAAAAGTCAATCTACTGTATTTTTTAAAAAGCCCATTTTTTAAAAAAGCAATTATTATTTTTAATTGGGATTTGTTTTATAATGTTGATATTTTTAATTTTCCAACAAAAAAATCAGTTTTAGAAAAGGTTTGAAAAAAATAGAACCGCGATGAGAAACATATATTTGTAGTATTTTATACTTTCCAAGCAACTCCCAAATTCATAATTATAACCCCTAGTTTATAGATTATGGATAAATAATCAAGGAGATATTGTTAAAGTTGATTCTAATTAAAAAATTAAGTTACAGTTATGCAAATAATAAAATGAGTTTTCACTGAGAGTTCATTTTGGAAACTTAAATAAATTCGTTACTCAAGTAATTATGTTGCTTTATCTTCTTTGTGTCTCCTAGATCAAATTCTCAAAGTGATTGCCTTTAGTTTTTGAACACCTAAACTTTGAGGTATAATTTAAACAAAATACTTTCATAGTAAAGCCAAACTGCACAGAAAAAAGAAAGTGACAGCCTTGACCTTGGATAGATCCTAGAGAAGTCATTTATAGAAGGAAGACAAAGCAATTATAAGCTCTACAGTGACCAATGTATCACTTAGCACTTCTGATAATAAGATAAGTCATGCATGGCTAGGACAGGGTAGGATAGGAGTTTTCAGAGGTATTAAAATTAGAAATTCTTATCTTGTTTTAAGATTCATTTAATGATTTGCTAAAACTAGATGTTTAGAAAAAGCCAGTAAAATAACTAATCTCAATAACTGTTCTTCAGATTTAAATAATGAGCTTCCCATCAGCCTGGGGTGGGGATGTATAGAAAATAATGTATAAAATATATTTGCTAAATTTTATGAAGAAGAATTACAAAGTTTCTCAGAATATTTCAGAAGAAAAAGTTTTAACCAGATTGAGTCCTTTATCTACATATTCCTAAAAGAATATCAGAAAAACACCTGCACATTTATAGGTATTTCAACAAAAATATTTAGTTTACATATTGTTTTTCTTGATTTGGCTTTTTAAATTAGCCGTTGTTAATTTAACTGTTTGGAAAGAAACAAAGAAAGTCTACAAATTAGCTGTTTGGGGAAAACACACAGTGAAGTAAATAGAATTATGTACTTTTGAAATTTTAGTTCTAATTTTGAAACTAGCTATGTGATCATCAGTAAAATGAGGTGGAAATTTTGACCTTGAAAAGCCCTTCCAGATTTAATAATCAATGATTTTAGTGGCATCATTTGAAAACATATAAATTCTTAAGCTTTAAGAGTTTAAAAAATTTATATGGTTACATATTAAGATATTTTAATGGAATAAAATCACATAATACTTTATTACATAAAAATCTTCCACCTCCTCTTAAATCATGAAATTTGAACGAGGTTTATATTAGAAATTGTCAACCAACGTCTCTGTCTATAGGAAAATAAAACCTATCATGGGTTACTGCTGGGAAATGTAATTCAAAAGATTGTGGTTTTAGGCTTAGTTATAGCATCAAATGGTGTATGGTCTTCTTTTCTCTGGGATTCAATTTCCTTATCCAGAAAATGGGGGTGGGATGAGGTAGGTAATCTGGGCATTGCTCTGAAGGTCACTTCTATGATTCTATGATTCTACTACTATTTTTAAATTTTAAATAAATGTAAAAATCATTCAGGGATATTGTGGTTAATAAACATAGCACAAGATAAATATATTATTATGTTATCTTGAGTGTCACTAGAGCAAGAATAAAGTTTCAAGTTGAGTGATTTAATACTGGGTAGAAGATCGTTTATACCATTTGTCATCATTATAACAATGCAGACTTCTCATTTTATCTTTAAATCATCATTATCATGACTTAAAAAATAACTTTTCAAAAGAGATGTTTTTCACATTTTGAGGATTGAATTACAGAGATACTTAGATCTTATAAAATATCAAGTTTTGAATAGATAACTTCACTGAGGAAATAGGTGAAACTCTATTTTACCACAATGATTATTAGATATCTTAATTATCTTGGCCTTTAAAAAAATTACAACAGTTATTGTCTGTTTATATTTGTAATATACACTTGGAATAATAGACTTCCCTATGTTTTAATGTACCACTATAGTTAAACTGATGCTGAATAAATGCAAAATATTATTATTATAATTATAATTCTTGTAAACTTAGAGAAATAAAATGATTCCTTTATATTAGTCCTTTCATATTTGAAGGTCATTTAAACTCAGGAAAACATCATGTGGAATTATAATCAATGACACAGTAAGATAATCATGATACAAAAGTAATAAAGAAAATGCAAAATACGATTTCACATCAAAACTTTTTGTATAAATATTACACTATATATTTATATACAATATATGCTACACATTTAAAATAAAATGTATCTAAGAGTATGGGATAAGAAATAAATCTTTTCTTTCAGTTTGCTCAACATTTTTCAACTAATTTATTTGTGATGAACTTGTTTAAAATAAGGCATATAGAAAAAAAAATTAAATTATCAAGAAGCTAAAGATTTTGAAATGTATCTAATCAATTAGAAATAAGTCTGCCAAATCTTGAATATGTTTGGGTAATTTCCCAAACATTGCACAGAGTTCTTTATTGTAGAGGTTTAAATCTAGTTTAATCAACTGAATTTAGTAACAGGTAGTTTTAAACTGAGTAAGTTAGGTCAATATATTGAAGATGAATATTAAATCTCACTAATTAAAGTATGCTAAAAATGGTTATTAATAAGCCCCAATTTTTTTAATGATTAATGATATACCTTCAATGTATTTTCTAATAATAGCTTCCCCATATTTAGAAGATCACCCATGTTATGACAATAGCAGAAAATTTCAATACTTGTTTTGATGTTTAGAATGCCTTTATAAGTAAATTAATATAATCATTTTAGAGATGGAGAAAGTATAGGACCTTCAAGTATAGCTTGCATGTCACGTACCTGGTATCCAAACTAGATATTTCTGCTACTGAGACCATTTTATTTTTTTACTTTTTATTTTTTATTTTTTAAATTGATTTTAGTGTTTATTTATTTTTGAGAGAGAGACACAGTGTGAGCAGGGGAGGGGCAGAGAGAGCCAGAGACACAGAAATGGAAGCAGGCTCCAGGCTCTGAGCTGTCAGCACAGAGCCGGATGCAGGGCTTGAACTCACAAACTGTGAGATAACGACCTGAACTGAAATTGCATGCTTAACCAACTGAGCCACCCAGGGGCCCCAAGACCATTTTAAATGTCTGTTAATATTTGGTAAAGAAAATTGGTTACAAAATAGATTACATTTTTAAAAAAATTATATTTCTAACTTACCTGATAATTGATCTAATTGGATAATTAGAAAATGGAATGAGACTGTTTTATCCTACTCCCTTTAAGTCACATGATAGAAACAAATCCTTAAGTTCTAGATTTTGAAGAAAACTTACATGATTTTAATGGATGGTCTATTTACCATACATTGTAATCTTTACCTAGCAATTAGTAATTAATCTCATTGATAAAAAAGAACAGTAAATTTTATCCTATATTGTTTATTATTTTTTTTGAAAAATTTGTTTATGTTTATTTATTTTTGAGAGTGAGAGACAGACCACGAGCAGGGCAGAGAGAGAGGGAGACACAGAATTCGAAGAAGGTTCCAGGCTGTGGGCTGTCAGCACAGAGCCCGGCAGAGATCATGACCTGGGCTGAAGTTAGACGCTTAACCAGCTGAGCCACCCAGGCACCCCATCCTACACTGTTTAGATGGCTCATTTTATGAAAATTGTTAGTAATCATTATAAAACCTAACACTTAATGAGTAGTTATTGTAAGCAAGGACTTTTTTTTTAAGTGAAATGCATAGATATAGTTTCAAATATGACATTATAAGGTTTTGATACTATTATTATTTTCTGAATTTTTTTAGATCAGGGAAATGAGGCATAGATACTGTAAGGAAGGTCGCAAAACTTAAGTGTGGCAAAGTGAAAAAAAGAGCCCAGATAATATGAGTCCCGCAGAAGCCATGCTCTCCACCACTGTATTGTCCTATAACCATTTTAATACAATCCAAATGATCAGTCTCAAATCCCAATAGAAAACAGTATCAGAAATTCTGTGTAAGCTGTGAACTTGGGCTACAAAGTGTTTGATTAACAGAGACTTTGGACTCAGTTACAGAACTGTGAAAATAGGTCACACACATTAGTTTTATGTACATCACAGCTAGAACTGAAGATTTATTTTACTACCATAATGTGAGGTTAGAAATTTTACAGATAGAGTAAATAATGTTTAGGTATATAAAGGTTTGTAAGAAGAAAAAAACACTGAAATGAGTGTGTAAATGGAAGTGATGGAAAAACCAGTGGGCATGCGGCTAGAAAACAGTGAGCCAGAGGCTAAATAGTGTAGTCAGAGTATAAAATTCATTTTAATTCTTTTAAATAATTCATTTAATTCTTCTAGCTTTTCAGAACATTCAGACATAAATGAAGTTTGGAAGTATAGAATCATGTTAAAGAAACTATTTAAATCCTTTCAAATGCCAAGAGATTTTATCCACAAGTTCTGATTGAAAAACACTGCAAACTCTACTAATCTCTGAAATCCTGGTGAAAGACTCAGATATGTAGATCGTATTTCATAGAGTTCAAGAACAGAGAAACATGTTGGAATTCACATAGCCCTGTGGGTAAAGAGAGATGAATTGCCCTGCCTAAGATCACATGTCAAGAGGCCAAATCAGGATGATACCAGAATATCCTGCGCCCAGCAATTAATTTCATTGTCTCATGCTGAATCTATATATGGTATTTGTCATTAACCCAGTGAAACATAACTATACATTTGGACTGTGTTGTGCACTTTTACTTTTTAGTGAAGCACCGTCACATTTTAAAAGTTACTTAAAATTTTCACATTATACATCATGGAAACATCCTACATTGCTATCTTGCCAGTTATTGAATAGAGAAGTTAGAAATATGAAGTAGTGAAAGGAACCCTTAGAACTTCCTTCTAATTTGCATATTCTTTTTTTTTTCTTTTTACTTAAGGTGGAATATATCTGGATTTAACCTGGTTGGTTTTAGAGAAAAGTATTGAGAATTTGTTTTCAGTTCCTCAAAATAGCATTTTGAGATGCAGAGCTCAATTTCCAGCTAAATCTCAGAACTAGGGGATAAGATACCTAGAAACACCAGAAAAATTAGGCTATTATTCTCAGTTCTTCAAAAACTATTCTGATATCCCACTCTCAACAAAACTTTCTGGCCTGCCAGTGGTAAAATGCCAAGGGACCCAAGCTGTACTATAGACAGTTAACTTCATAGTGAAAAGCTGAATTGTTTTTACTTTACATGTTTCCTCTCTTCCAACTTAACTGAAATTAATAAAGTACACATACTTTAAAAACATCAAAGGCAGAAATATCATGTAATATATTAAAGACTGTGATTGCTGCTTCTAAAATCTTTTCTCTCAAGAAAGTGATTTTCTTTTCTGAAAAGCTATTATCTCAGGACCGAAAATTATTTGTCTATGTGACACTAAAATTTTTTTAATAGAAAGTTAATAATACATATCTGTATCAGTGTATTATTAACTTACAGCTAACTCATTTTTAGAGCTTTTTTCCCCTTGTAACCAAGTTTTTGAAAGCACTTAATTCAAAGAAAATAGTTTGCATCTCTACAAGCAGATTTGAGAATATTTCAAATAAGGAATCTCTCACTACTCAATGGATTAAATGGGTACTCCTCACAGCGAGATTCAAAATGGTTTCCTCTTGGAAAGTAAGTTATTTAAATATGAATGAATATCTTTTTAGATGTCTTTGTATCTCACAATAATGCCATCCTTACCAAACTTCATTATATGCCCTCTACCATTGAGAGTGTTTGTCTCTTCCTGACGGTAGCCTGGAAAGGGAGATTATATATTAAAACAAATTAGGAGGGCTGCTATTTTACCACCATTACTAGCTTCGTAACTAGTTTTCTATTATAGACTTGTGATATGCACATTTATGAGAAAAATCCAAAACTAAAATAAAATCTGACATCTGTCACCATGAGTGAACAAATTCTATGACATATTCTAAACAAGTTAGATGACATTCTACATCCATACATCTCTGCTGTTCATTTTCCTTTTGGTTCACAAATCTATCCTCTGACCTTTTTTTTTTGCCTTGCTCTGTGCTCTGGGATGCTGACTTCTCTGCACTACTCCACCAGATTCCTTGACCTCTGATTTTCAGTGGAATTTGATCAATGGAAAGATATTGGAAGGCAGGAGAAGAAAGAGGCCTAATATTGATCCCTTCTCTCCCAATGTCTCCACCTGGCCGAGGTGTGGATACTGGCTGTGTCCTTCTCTACTGCTCTTTCAAGCTGCCCCTTTTCTGTCCCAGTTCTTCTCTAATGAGGATAACCCTGTTTACTTTCTTTGGCTCTAAAGGTCCAGTGCTGATAATAGCACCTTGCTGCTTAAAGTTCTCATAGTTATTTCCCAAATGCTGTCCATACTTCTGTGGAAGTCTCCTCATTAAAAGCTCTTTACCTACCTTGTTTTGAGACTGCTGCCAATTGCTGCTGATATCCTGAGTAACATACTATCTATACTAGGCGGGGGGGAACCAAAAAAAAAAAAAAAAAACAGTCTATAATCAATATTTAAAAAACAGAACTTCAAGGAAGAAGAAAAATAATCGTGTTAAGACCATTGTAACTTACCCAGTTTAACACAGACTACTCTAGAAGAGCTTCATGCTTTTTATTATGGGATCTAGTTCTTAGACATCAAACTTGGTTCACTTTGGAAAAAATAACGTGTCTCAATGCACCTACTGCAGTTCCTCACGTTAGTTTAAAGTTGCTTTCTCTGTCTCTATTTAAATACTCATTGATCAGCATTCTTTGCTTACTGATGAGTTACACGAAACAACCCTGGGAATTATGAGTTCATCTCTTTTTTCTGAAATGAAGAATAACTAGACTTAAATTAGTATTTCCACTTATACCGAACACTTTGAACAGAATTCCCCTTACACTCATGTATTCTTTTTTTTTTTTTAATTTTTTTTAACATTTATTCATTTTTGAGAGTGAGAGAGACAGAGCATGAGCAGGGGAGGGGCAGAGAGAGAGGCTGACACAGAATCAGAGGCAGACTCCAGGCTCTGAGCTGTCAGCACAGAGCCCGACGTGGGGCTCGAACTCGTGGACTGCGAGATCATGACCTGAGCCAAAGTCAGACACTTAACCAACTGAGCTACCCAGGGACCCCCACTCATGTATTCTTTAAACAATATTGGTAAACAAAGTTTAGTTTCTGGTCTTACCAACCTGTTTATAGTATTAGTAGTAACTTTACTGGCTCTTTTTAAAACTACTGAACTAGGGGTGCCTGGGTGGCTCAGTCAGTTAAGCGGCCAACTTCGGCTCAGGTCATGATCTCGCGGTCAGTGAATTCAAGCCCCGCATCAGGCTCTGTGCTGACAGCTCAGAGCCTGGAGCCTATTTCAGATTCTGTGTCTCCCTCTCTCTGACCCTCCCCTGTTCATGCTCTGTCTCTCTCTGTCTCAAAATAAATAAACGTTAAAAAAAATTTAAAAAAAACTACTGAACTCAATTTTTTAACTGTGAAATTGATATACATCATTGGCCTTGACAGATTTTCTTACAATACTTTCAACCTGTGTATCTACTGGGACAATTACTTTCTTCTTAGTCATTTTTTAAAATCATTTTATAGACATGTCTTCACTGAAGAGTCAGTGTTATCACAGCTTTAGCATAAAGCAGTTCTGCTACTAAAATTGTATAAACATTATATATGGATTTGAGAAGCCATTCAGTAAAAATCTGTCTCTTTGCCTTGCAATCACCTTATACACACTGTGCATCAAGTAGTGTTTAATTTTCTGGACACCGCTAATTTAAATGAGTACAGAAAGCTAACGGGAGATTATTTGAAATCTAGAGAAATGAAAAAAAACGGCCATATTATTGAAGCAAGAGATGTTTTAAAATATTATAATTATGCAAGCACTTATTGTAATTCCACGAACTCCCCAGAATTAATAGATTGTATTAGACCCTTCTCAGAAGTCATGCTTTGTGGCATTTGCTCTTATTTATTGTCCTGGCAGAAAGTTCCAGCCGAAGTCAAGGTCACCTTCTATCCCAAAGTTGGTATAATTAGTATCAATTCAGTGTTTCACCAAGCTAACACAGGAGGTTATTAAGTGTGTTTCATGTGGACTGTCAAAGAAGCAAGGGCAATGCCAGTAATCTCTTCAGCTTCAAAGGCACAGCTCATAAATTTAATTCGTTGGTTAGGAAGAAAGATACAACCAGTTTAGTTTATTAATGATTTTTAAAATAATTTTAGAGATGTTCGGAAAAGCATTTATTCACATAGGTAGGCTAAGCTTTTAAAACGTAAAACAGATTATCATCCTAATCATAAGAGACTAAGTAGGTGTTGATATTTTATAAGTGCTGTGCTTTCTGGAATATCATAAATATGGAAAAATTTTAATTTAATGTTTGTATGCATATGCATATTATATAAAAATGAATCCAAGGAAAATGGCACATAGTCTACTAGGGAGCATTTTATTTTCTTTCTTAGAGATTGGTTTGCAGGAAATGTATATATTATTAGATTATATAAAATCTAGGATTATTACCATAAAATCAATTAAGACACTCCTACATTTATAGAAGTAAAAACAGTATTAGTAAAACTGTTTACTTAGAAGAAATGTAAACTAATGGAACAAAGATTTCTTTTTAAATTGATCTAAGCCAAAGAAATAAACAAGCTTAAAATGAAACTCTTAAAAATGTTTGATGTTTTAAATTGCACAAGCCACAAGAGTGCCCTTAGAAAATAGAAGAGAGCATAAGTGTGCTGCTTCCCTTAATAGGTCGTATTGGAAAGAAAATAAGAACACCAGTTTTCCTCAACTATTTCCCAAATGCTATAAGAAAGAGGTAAATATTTAAAGATTTTCAAACTTGGCCAGAGTTCAACTTCACAAGTTTGGAGTCAAATGCTTTGTTTAGTTTTAGAAATGGTTGTATATAACAAGCGATGTGTATTCTTATTCCAAATAAGATCTACTAGAATACAAAACAAACAAAAAACAAAAACAAAACAAAACAAAAAAAACAAAAAAAGACTTTAGCCTTCTATGCTATCTTGCAATTTAATATAAACTGAAACATTGCCATTGTTCAAATGTGTGGGTCCATAGCTGACTGAGAGACTAGGACCCCCAGTCCATGTTCCCTCCCAGGTCCAGCCTGTGGACACTCCCTTCAGCACCAACAACACAATATTTGTATCCAGGTTGAAAGTGTTCTCAACTATGGGCCATGCATGTTGCTTGCTCTTTCCAAGTAGAAGCATTTTTAGTACTCTATTTTCATTATAAGCTATGTTTCATATGTTTCATTTTAAAGGTGAGTCAACTTCATATAATAAGTGTTGTTTCTAAAAAGACTAATGGAAGTTTAGCTACACTTAGAGCTTAAATGTGGAAACCTGTCTTTTTAGAGATAAGCAGGTCTCTCTATATGGACCATCTGGAGACTGAATTATTACTTAATTTTTGTCGAGTGAAAAAAAACCCAACATATTGACACTTAATTTTTAAAAGCTCACAACACCATGCAAATTATGTTTTATTACCACCAATAAAACCAGAAACATTTTTAATAGCTAAACACTCATAATACAAGCTCATAAACAACTTCTTGATTTGCACACTTTGGGATTTAACTGTGTCAAGATGATATATTTTACCATTGCAAATGCTCTATTTGAGTGCATTTATAGTGACTAACTCAGAGCTATAATGACTTCATTTATTCTTCTCAGTGCTGGCTTTTTTTTTTTATTCTGTTAAATGTGTATAATTTTGTAGTCAATTTTTAAAGTATCTATACCAAAAAGGGAAGGAGGTGGCACAATAAAACTAAATAAAAATAAAATAAAGATAGACTAGAATTTCTTTTGATGTAAAGAAAATAGAGACTAGAAGCATAGGTCAGATCATTATTACTTTTAAAGCTGATTTAATTAAATAGATGCTTCAGACAGTGGTTTAAAGTACACATATATGCATTTTGTGTTAATTTTACTTTAGTTTCTTATATTTTGAAGCCAGAGAAAGGAAATGATAATTGAAGTAAAGAAATCTGCATATCAAATACTATCTCATAATCAACACTTTAGGCAACTGTAGTTCATTAAAAATGACTATATGAAATACGTATAGAATTTCAAAATTTGTCTCAATTTCTCTATGCTGTCACCAAGTAGTTTAACAAATTTTTTTGTTCTAGTTTAACTTTGTGTTAATGAAGGTTTTTTACAAGTCACAGAGATTTACTTCAATAAATCTTTAAAGAAGAAAGTATTTATTAAGATTTTTAAAACAGAAATAATTTAGGATTATACTTAATGGTCAAACAAGTCCCTAACCTAATTTACATTTAAATAATTAAGTTTTATGTCATTCATATGATTTATTTATTTATTTTTGATGTTTATTTATTTTGAGAGAGGAAGAGAGAGACAGAGTGCAAACAGGGGAGGGGCAGAGAGAGAGGGGGACACAGAATCTGAAGCAGGCTCCAGGCTCTGAGCTGTCAGCACAGAACCCGAGATGGGGCTCAAACTCACCACTTTCAGATCATGACCTGAGCCAAGGTCGGACACTTAACAGACTGAGCCACCCAGGCGCCCCTGTCATTCACATGATTTAAAAATGCAATGGCGGGGCGCCTGGGTGGCTCAGTCGGTTAAGCATCTGACTTCTTCTTCGGCTCAGGTCATGATCTCACGGTTTGTGAGTTTGATCCTTGAATCGGGTTCCCTGCTGTCAGCGTAGAGCCTACTTTGGATCTTCTGTTCCCCACTCTCTGTCCCACTCTTGCTCCACTCGTGCTCTCTCTCTCTCAAAAATAACTAAACACATTTAAAAAAATAAAAACAAAATAAAAATGCAATGGCAACGTAGGGGCTAAAGAGTTATGGTATATGCTAAAATTCATTCTATTCTACATGGATGATTTAAAATATTTCACTTAATATTACATTTTTAAACATAAGTAACAAAATTAACGTGTCACTTAATTGTGAAGAATTGAGAACTTGCAGTGGAAGAGCCTGATTGTCAAAGTATCCATTTCAGAAGACATTCACCTTGAATAGACACACTACCAGCAGTAGAATGCAGTAGAATACAGCTGCAATACAGTAGGATACAGTAGGATACCACTGCTGGCAAAACAATCAGATAAGGTATAAGGCTGCCCTACCCGTGAAGCTTCCTCTTTCAGAAAGTCATGAATAACCTAGAAAACTGACTGTTTTGAGTAACCCCACTTCTTCCTTCCTAATGCCCTCCTTTCTGTTCTTATTCTTTAAATTTGCCAGTTGGTGAAACTCCAAACCCTTAGACATGCTAATAAAGGCAGAGCCCCAAGTCCATGTACACTCTCTCTCTTCCTGACCATTGCCTCACTCTATGGCCTTCCAGGAACTGTGAGTGATACATTTTGTCACTCAAAGTTTCAGATAGTTTCTTGCTAAAATGTATCCCAAGATCATAAGAACCACTAGAGCTAGTCCAGCCACAACATTGGCCCTGGTGGAGGAAATGTCTGGGGGCTCCTAGAAATATGAGGGGTCTACCCAGAACAGTGCCTCAGGCATTCCTAGCTGAAAGTATTATTGTCAATAGGTTGGGATCAACACAATGGTATCCATCTTTAAATTTTGTGAGTTTGGTCATTATTACTCTAGTTGTAGTCAGTTTGATAATGATCAATTTCTTAAATTTTTAAAAGATATCCTTTGTTTTTGTTTTGCAATGCTATGCTTAAATAAGGTTTCACTGCAAGTAGACTCATTATATAAATAAATTGTTTAAGAATTACTAGACAAATGGGGTGCCTGGGTCGCTCATTTGGTTAACCCTCAGACTCTTGAATTCGTCTCAAGTCATGATCTCACTGTTCATGAGATTGAGTCCTGCCTTGGGCTCTGTGCTGACGGTCCAGAGCCTGCCTAGGATTCCCTCTCTTCCTCTTTCTCAGCCCTTCCTGTGTTCCCTTGCTCTCTCTCAAAATAAGTAAACATTAAAAAAAAGAATTACTTGACAAATGATGTAATTTTATTACTATAAAATCATTTTACCATCTCAAAGCCTAATGTAAAACCAAATCTATATTTGAATTAAGAATTCATTTAGATGTTTACATAGATAAACTATATAAACAATCTCATCATCAAGTTTAGGAATTATGTTTCCCTATTTAGTGTATTGAAATGCATGAAATATTTGAACAGACTCTTAGTCATAGAACAGGAAGTATATCAGATACTTTATACCTTCTCTTTATATCATCTCATTTTAAAGCATTTTTTAAAATGTTTATTTATTTTTGAGAGAGAGAGCACAAGCAGGGGAGGGATAGAGAGAGAGAGAGGGAGACACAGAATCCCAAGCAGGCTCCAGGCTCTGAGCTGTCAGCACAGAGCCCGACGCGGGGCTCAAACTCACGAACCATGAGATCATGACCTGAACCAAAGTCGGACGCTTAACCGACTGACCCACCCAGGTGCACCTATCATCTCATATTTATACTTCAAAGGCATTTACAGTTTTGCTGAGTCAGAAACTGCAATTAGGAGTTTAGAAGTTTTTCTATCTTGATAAGTATAAAACATTGATTGGTGAATTCTATTTTTAAAAATCATGCGAATAGACATAACCATTGATATATGTCATTGTCTCATATATGGTTTTAGAATTTTCAATACTTCAATATTGTTATCTGTAAAATGAGGGTGCTGCTAAAGATTCCAAGATTATGATATAATTATTATGAAACTAAAACTGTGTGATATGATCGAAATGAAAGATGTTTTCAAATTAAAAACACCATGCTAAAATAATATTAATACTAGAAATCACATCAGGTCATTTGGAACCATTTTATAAATGATCGTATTTAACTCATTAATATTTATCACAGTGATCCAAAAAAAAACAAAAAAACAAAAACAAAACCAAAAAACAGGAAACATTTATAAGAGAGTATAAATATGCCATCTGAATTGAGTGATAGGATTAATCAGGCCACTAGACTTTTAAAAAACCCTGTCATTTCCAAAAGCAGAAATTAAAATGTCTTATAGCCATAGTCTCTTGTAATGAAAACATTTTAAAAGATCTATAAAATGTTCAGATTTTAGATATATGCTACAAATCAAGAATACTATAAACTTCATGGAAAGTTTATAAATTATTGTTATATTTGTAAATAAATTCTATATGCTCTAGTAACGTTATCTATCTTTTTTATATAATCAATAAAAAATAGGCTTAAAAGTAATCAGTACACTACCACCAAAAACCATTGCAAACCACTATTATATATTTATATATATATAAAATTTCAGTAATTGCATCATACAACTACAAGTAAACACATTTGTTTTACTAAAGAGAAGTGAGAAATAATCCTATCATACATTGATTGTTGATTATGTTTTCAGAACTCTAGATACTATCCAATCTGCAAGACACCTGGGAATTAAATGCTTCTATTAAGTGTTTCTCATTTTCTGATAAAAATGCTGAGGCCCAATGTGGTTCATGGTGCAAGACCAAAGACTTTGTAAACAAAAGAACTAAAATTCACACCCAAAGATGCCCCTAGGGCACACTTATTTTCTCTTTCCCATGACAGCTGAAGTTTGCTGGCTTCTCTATGTCTTAACACCTTTATTTGCGACAAGACAGTGCTAATGGCCAGCTTTTATTCCATATGGTTGAAGTTCCTATTTCTCCTTAGGGGGATGCATTTCACATACAAATTGAAGAGATGTGAAATTGAGGGATTTGAGGAGTTTGTTTTGTTCTATTTCACCCTGATTTCTAATATAGCCACAGGTGTAATTCTTTAAATGTAGTTTTTTCAAATTTTCATTTAAATTGTAGTTAGTCAACACATAATTGTAGTTAGTCAACAAACCAGTCTAATACTGGTTTCAGGAGAACAATTTAGTGATTCATTACATGTAATACCCAGTGCTCCTCACAATAAGTACCCTCCTTAATACCCATCACCCATCTAGCCCATCAGCTGCCCACCTCCCTCAGTTTGTTCTCTATAGTTATGTTTATCATATCTCAGACTGGAAAACTTAGTAGTGGTGAAAGAGGGCAGATAAAGAAATGAATGGTGATTTATTTACAGTCATTTATTAAATATATACATAGGTGGGTAAATATGGTTTATGAAATTTGAAGAAATAACATTTAAACCTCATAAAATCAAATACAGTTACTTTAGATTACTGAATGAAAGGGATGAAACAAATAAACTTAAAAAAACTGTAAGATGACAATATTGAGTTCTCTTCAGTTCTCAGATTTCCTTAGATTATTATTATGATCCTTTTGAAACATCTTTTATTAATTTATGAATAAGTGAATTAAATTGAAAATGTAATTGCATCTGAAAGCTCTAATTTAATAGGTAATATACAAATAAAGGAATATCATTCAACTTAAAAAACACTTGTGTACAAAATTCACAACAATGCGAAAAACAGTATGGGGTTTCCTCAAAAATTTAAAAATAGCAATACCATATGATCCAATAATTCCACTAGTGAATATTCGCCCAAATAAAATGAAAACACTAATTCAAAAAGAAATATGCACCCTTACGTTTATTGCAGAATTGTTTATAATAGCCAGGAAATGGAAGCAACCTAAATGTCCATTGATAGATGAATGAATGCTTAAGGAAGCGTCATGAAGGAAGATGGTCATGAGAAAGATGTGGTGCACACACACACACAAACATACATACACACATAAGTATTAGCCATAAAAAAGGACAAGATTGTGCCATTTGCAAGAACATAGTCCTAGAGTTTTATGCTAAGTGACACAAGTCAGATTGAGAAAGATAAAAACAATATGATTTCACTCATATGTGCAATCTAACAGAAACAAATGAATAAGACAAACAAAACGCGGAATGAGACCTCTATATACAAAGAACAAACTGATGATTGCCAGAGAGGAAGGGATTGGGGCGGTGGGCAAAAGGAGTTAAGGGGAGTGGGAGATACAGGCTTCTAGTTACAGAATGAATGAGTCATGGTAATGAAACGAACAGGATAAGGAGTACAGTCAATGACATTATGACAGCACTGTATGATGACAGATGGTAGCTACACTTGTGGTGAACACAGCATAATGTATAAATTTGTCAAATCCCTATGCTGTTCACCTGAGACAAATATAACATTGTATGTCAACTGTACTCAAATAAATGAAAATTTTTTAAGTGAAACAACTAAGGTCCTAGCTTTGCTGAACTTCACATTCTAGTGAATGGAAATGGAAATTAAACAGATAAAAACATAAAATAAAAAAATTCATAACAATTTTTATATACTGAGTTTTCCACTCCCTCAAATATGGACTAGAACATTAATGATACAGGTGCGCCCAATGACTTTCCCCACCCTCAGGGGTTTATTGAACATAGAAGAGAAAAAAAGGCATTAGATTAATACTTAATGTCAGTGCTGCAATTTTCTTTCCTATACAAAATAACTACTATGCATTGCCTAACTTATAAAATACATTTTTTCTTTCCACATACCTTGGTGCCATTTGAAAAATATTGTCTTTCAACCTTTAGGTAAAAATAACAGGGAATGGCATGTGAGTGCACGTGTGTGTGTATTTGCGTGTGTGTGTCTTCTTTGAGGTTAGTTTATTTGCATGTTCTTCTGCAGCAAAGGTTAATTCTTTATCACTTTTAAAGTGCACAGAACATTTTAGGAAACCTGTAAAAAGTGAATTTACTTTAAAAAGTAGAAAATTGATTTCATTTTAACAGCTGGTGAAGATGCAATAGGGAAGACTCCACTTAAGATGCATGTGAACGAGTATTAAATATGTTATTAAACACTTCATTTGAAATAAAACATTTTTCTCTTTTTTATACTAAGATGCATGTATATATGTTCACAAAGAGCATGAAGACTTTCCCTTAAATAAGTACAGACACTGGTTACTTAGGGAGGGTGCAGAATGCATTATGTAATTGCTAGTTATTTTAGATAGAATATGTTTGATTTGTATAATTGTACAACCTGGCATAGCCTCATATATAGATAGCAAGCCCTCAAAAAAAAATTTTTGAAGAGGAAGGAATAATTGACTATTAGGAATTTTTTAATGCTTATTTTATTTATTTTGAGAGAGAGAGATAGCACAAGCAGGGGAAGGACAGAGAGAGAGAAAGAGGGAGGGGGAGAGGGGGAGAGGGAGAGGGAGAGAGAGAGAGAGAGAGAGAGAGAGAGCACAAGCAGGGGAGGGGTGGAGGGGTGGAGAGAGAGAGATTGAGAGAGAGAGAAAGAGAGAATCCCAAGCAGGCTTTGGGCTGCCAGTGCAGAGACCAGCACAAGGCTGGAACTCAGGAACCATGAGATCATGACCTGAGCGGAAATCAAGAGTTGGACGCTTAACCAGCTGAGCCACCCAGGTGCCTCAGGAAATGTTTTTTTTGTTTTTTGCTATAAGAACGTCTTCAAAAAAATTAAGTCATTATGTCATCGTCTTTTTCCATCAAAGTGATTTGTCTGTACAGTCAGAATTTAATATTATCATAGAGATTTTGTTAACATGCAGTAATTACATTTTATTTAAATTGCTATTTGTAGGGGCGCCTGGGTGGCTCAGTCGGTTGGGCAGCCAACTTCGGCGCAGGTCATGATCTCGGCGCAGGTCATGATCTCGCAGTCCGTGAGTTCGAGCCCCGCCTCCGGCTCTGTGCTGACAGCTCAGAGCCTGGAGCCTGTTTCAGATTCTGTGTCTCCCTCTCTCTGACCCTCCCCCGTTCATGCTCTGTCTCTCTCTGTCTCAAAAATAAATAAACGTTAAAAAAAAAATAAATTGCTATTTGTAAAATCTTTGGAAAAATAATAAAATGAAGCAAAGTAAAAATTTAGGTATCTTTCATTTCCTATAATATCACAAAGTATTTTTTACCTTTTTTGATTTTTATTACTTTTACTTGATTTTCATATAAATTGATATGAGAAAGATCTTTAAATTCTTCTCACTTGTAGATTTAGCTCAAATACAGTTTGCCTAGTAATACTAAAATAAATAGTAATTTTTGAGAAATTCTTATTGCTACTATCATCAAACTTCAGTTATCAATCTTATATAATAGAGTTAACATGATTATCAAAAAATAATTATCAAATATAAGAATTTTTCAGAAACGAGATAAACACTATGATAACCATTACATCAAAGCCAGAAACTCAATTTAATATTGAAAATTAATAAAACCTCAAGAAAAACAGATAGTATATTGGAGGAAAATAATGTTAAGCCAGTCCTTAGTATAACTTTGATTACATATATATTAATGTAAAGTCCCCATGATTTTGAGTTAAATTGTTAAGCTTAACAAACATATTAGTATAGGCAACATGACATAAGACATGTATAAGTACAAAAAGACAGACTTAAATAGGACAAATTCTCTATGAGCATTGCTTATGCAAAAATTAAGTCTAAAACATGTTTTTCTATAATGAACTCAGACAATTCCTTTTAATTTCTTCATCACCTACTAACCACTCAATGACTGCTCAGGAATGCTTTTTTATATTTCTGAACCATCATGTAATTATTTTTTTGCCTTTAAAGATTACTTCAATTTCTTCAAGGTTGCTCTCCTTTAGGCAAAAACATTTATTAATAATAAACCAATACCAGAGATTACTCATGGAGCCACATATGAATTCCTATCATCCTAGACAACTTTATCAACATTTGTTTTGAGAACATTCTGTTAGTGGAATAGATCTACTCAGAGAATCACTTTAGGGTGACATGTTGAATATTTACTTAAAAGTTCTACGTGGTGAACAGTTTATGATGACCCCATGAATTATGCCAATTTTAGAACACATTCAACACTGTGGGTATTTTTAATCTAGTGGCAGAGGAATAAGCCATTTACATCAGGTCTTTAAAGAGCAAATGCTACCTCTGCAAACTTGAACATCTTATTTCTTTGTTTACAATTACAAGGCAAGGCAAAAAAAAAAGTGCCCCATGTTCACATTTAACTTTGCTCAGTGTTTGCTCCATATATTTTTAGCCGATATTGTGGAATATTTTCATAGTAGTCATAAGTGACACTAAAAAAATTAAAATGTAACACCTTGTCTCATATTCTATCCCAATAACCCTAATTGATAGCAATTTAGGTGACTTAATTAGTTCTTATAATTAAGTAAAATTGGATCTCAATTTTTCTACCCTTTAAAAAAAAACCCTTTAAAGCTTCATTTAATGTGCTTTCCAGGCCATAACAAAGAAGCATACTGTACCTCTTACGCTGCTGGTTGTTGCAGATGTGGTTGGGCTGGTTGTTATGGCTACAGTGGTTGTGACTGTTGCAGTGGTAAGGGAGGGGATGATAGTGGTGGGAAGCAAAGTGTTGGGAACATCTGGTGAGTGGAAAAAAACAAAATATAAAACAAAATCATATCATGCAAACAAAAGAGAAACACAAATGATTCAAATTATAAATACATACATCTTACTTAGGTTTAACTTTAACAGGCTTCAACAGATTATCGGGTACAAAGCTGGCCATACCACACAGTTCTTGCCATTTTTTGGTTCACTTCTTTTGCATGCTCCCACCCAAAGCAAAAAATGTGGAGCAGTGTTTGAGAATGAGCAGATTGTTTGTAATATTTCGAGTGAAATTTAAAATGACAAGAATTCTTTTGTTCACTGAGTCATTTAAAACATGTGACATGCAGTAGCAAAATACAACTAGGTAAAACAAAAAGTGACATGCTTTGTCAAAGAAGTAAACAAAGAAAAAAACACAACAGAAATAAACACAAATAACGCCACCATATAAGATTAAAGAAATGTTAATGATGGATGAGTATATGCGTGTTAAATGGTTTTCTTTTTTTTTTAATTTTGATTTTTTTTTTCTTTTAGGAAAACTTAATGGCAGGAAATAAAATGAGAGCGATCTTTAGAAACAAACAAAAAAAAGAAGCTTATTGTTATTATTATTACTTTGCTTTTCCTTTTCTCACAAATGATGTTAATGTACAGCTTAGAGTCTTGCAATTCTTACCCTGATTAGCTGGTAACGCCTTCTAACAATTTTGCAGTACCTAGGAGTCTTTAACAGGTATTGAGTCAACTAGCATGGAACCCAATATTCTGAAAGGTTTATGATTTATTTTATTTGGCATACATAGGAGAGGTGATTGAACATAGACTTGAACCATAATATTAAACACCTGATCCATAATCAAAGTTGCCGAAAGTTAACAGTAGACTCAAATACAGAAAACAAAATAAACAGAATAACTTAGAGCTTTACACCAAAATCTTCCCTCCTTTCACTCAAAACTGGCTGCAAATTTGAAGAGCAGCATAGGGAACACTGAAACAATAGGGCCAGTGTTAAGCTACAGAATCTCAGTAAGATTCTCAAAAAGTCAAATCTTGTCTCAAGTGAATAGGCATATAATTTACACAGTGAGGAAATGAGAAACAGTTCACAAATTACCTGTAATTACTGTGCTGGGGTTTGATTTCACATGTTTGCCACACAGTCCCTATATATTCAAAGCGTTTGACAGATTATTTTGCCGTTAAAAGGCTTCCTGTCATTCTCTCAGCTGAAGTCTTTGAATCACACCAAAAATTTTCTAGTTTTTTACTTCTGATAAATTAGCCTTACCCAATCCTCAGACTTTAACCTTCTGAGTTCTCTACACTGGAGACATCAGAAAACAGTAGGAGCTCACTCTCTTATCTTGGGTATTGATGTTTACACCTGTTTTTCAACAGGGAAAATGCTTCCTAGACAGTCAAATTAAGAAAACAACCTTCTAAAAACTCAATGGTGCTACATTAATCACTGGAGAAAATGGGCATTGCCTGCTGTGAGATTACCATGATCATAAAACAGAACTGACTTTAACAACATTATAATCTGAATAAATATTATGTATATGTGCACATATACTTCTTATTTACTAATTTTTATAATATTCTTATTTTCATGGTAAGCTTTTCTAAATGGTGTGGCAGGCTGGAGGTAAATGAAAGATATTTTCTAAATGAAAAAAACATGAGTAATTTTAATTTTCAGGCATATCTAAAAAAGAAAATAATACATTCTTCGTCTGCTAGTAAAATCCTTTTCTCATTAGGATCTCAAAATATATGCATTTAATTTATGCAAAAGGAAATACCTTAGAAGGTTATCAAGTACATATAATAATGTTAGTCCTATATAACACCTCATGTAAAGAACCTGCTACTACCAAACCTAGCACAGATGATAAACATCAGATTATTAGCTACCAGACACTAAGTTAAAATAAGATTCCATTAGATCTGAAAAGCAGCCTTTCAAAATTAGCTAATATCATTCAATTCTTAAGAAGTATAACACAAATAATAGGTTTTAGTGTTTTTGTTTGTCCATTTTTTAGTCTGGCCAAAAAACCCATTATTTGGACTTTTTTTCCCCCTTTATTCCATACCAACGAAAATCAGCTTGATTTGTTTTGGAAAGAGCCCATGTATTTTCCGGTACTGTGAACATTTTTGTGTAAACCAAACAATATCTTTATTTCCTATAACTGAAAATGCATGAAATATAGGGTTTTTCCTTGGCTAACATTTCAAGGATTAAGGAAACAATAGTTTTAACAATTGTTACTCTACTTTAAGAGAACCACCTTAGAATCTTTTGAAGTGTCCAGACAGATGAGGTAATACTACAAAGTATTATTGACTTATACCGACTCCTCTTTATCTGCTCATCATCCTCTCTCATCCTTCCTTCTTGACTGCCTATGTACCTAAAAACAAACCTGCTGGAAGCAATTTAATGGAAAGCGCCTTGGCCAAATGACAGTTGGGTCAGGAAAGGTATCTGTCAAACAAGTAAACCCTCTCAATCACTGTTACATGTTTTTAATCACTACTAACTTTATTTCATCTTATGTGTTCTGAAACATTTTAAAACATTTGCCTTTATCCTTCTTATGGCACATTCTTGTTTGTCCCATTACTTATTCTATTGTAAAAGAGCAAACATTGTAATAATCTAAATATTCAACACCAGGAGAGTAATCAGAATCAACTGAAATTCAACAACATAAGATTAGTTGGAATTCTTAGAAAGATAAAAAATAAATGTATGATAACTTCTCTCTTCTATCTAAGCTTTTATTGATGTCAGTCTCCACACTTGACAATTAATCCTTGAAGGGAAAAACTCTGCCTACTTTGTTGTTAGGATCCTAGCACATTTAGAAGGTGAATAAATGAACTTTTTCATAGCATTATAAGCATATGACATATTTTAGGAGATCTAGAAAAGTCCATTTTTTTTACAGGGTCATCTAGTTAATATAAAGCTAAAGATTATATTACTTCTCCTAAGAAAAAAATACCTCCTTTTACTTCTTTTAAGTAAACTCTATCCTCATTGTGGGACTTGATCAGACCCCAAGATCAAGAGTCAGATGCTCTACCAACTGAGCCAGCCAGGTGCTCCCGAAAGATAAATTTCTAAGGCCACGACATACAGCTTCTTCCTTCAATATGTTTCCTTGCTAACAAAAGGAATCATCGCTCCCCTCTCCTGCTACTCTGAAAGCAGTGCGAGCCTGCCCAGAGATTCATGTCCTCCATGTCTCCTTATGAACTCTCTTCATTTGCACCTAATTTGAGACCTTCAGAAAAAGGGTGAATGGTCAGCAGGGTTCACTAAGCAAATCCTATTGTGATCAGTAGTAAAAGAGCATGACAAATTTTGGAGTTATCTATTATTATAGCCCCTTAATGGATGACAGAACTTTGAGATAGAGCTTCCTTGTCCTAAATTTAAATATATGTGAATATATATGTATGTTATGGTACAGAGAGAATATTTTATTCCATATGAGTATAATGGAGTGATTTCTCCACCACTTCCATCTCAAGATTAGTTATTTTAGCTGCCTGACTGTAACTCTTGTAAAAGCAGAAATTAGAAAAGGACTCTGAGCTGCCTTTTCTAAGTCAAAACACTCATCTCTGGTTTTCACTCCTATAACTGAGTAGCAACATTTTGGCATCATTTAGCGATTGTTTAAGAGATTTGATTTGGTTCATTCACTTTTGGTCTTTTACTTAGACATTCATAGGGAAAATGGAACTACATTTTCATAAGGAAACATGAAATAAGAAACACTAGTACTAATCATTTGTTTCATTTTAGAAGTGTCTAGAATTCTGTACATTTTTAAAACCATTAAACTGTTATACAAATTGTTCAATCAAATACAGTACAGGATAGAAAATGCAGGTCATTTTTTCCCCTTTTAAGACATATCCATTTATTTTTTCTCAAGAATAAAAATAAACTAATCTACATACAGAAGAATTATATACATGCACAAAACATGACAAAAATAACCACATCCTGATTTGACATTAATTTACTCTGTTCAAGCAAGATAATCTGCAGCCATATTAATATTACATGTAATTTGCTGAATACGAGATGTTGATTTTAGGAGATCTTAACATATGCCTTATATGTTAACATCATATGATGAAAGGATGTCTGGGCATGGACACTAAGTAACTATACACTAGAAAAATTGAGAAAATGGTTTGTGACATAATTTATGAATATTAAAATTCATAAATGACAACTATATAATAAGTCAATCAATTAACTATATCGCATTTCATCTCTGATTTCTACAATACAAAAGATGGGGCCAAATTTTTTATTGCTATTTTCCTTGGAGAAGGTCGTATTTCAATCAAATAATATTAATTTTTCCTGAAAAAAGTGGTTACCAATAAAAAGTTCAGAAGTTACAATTTACAAAAGAAATGAACTGTGTTATATATTTTCTGGAGGTTAAGGCATAAAGAATGAAGAGTGAGTAACTGATAAAATGTATAGTGGAGAAAAATTGTATTTTGAGGAGTGAACAAAGTAAAAATAATGAGATTTTGTTTGTCTAGATAGACATCTACTATAGAAAATTCAGGGATTTGTTTAAAGGAAAAATGTGAGCATTTTTGATAGGAAACTGAGAAAAGTAAAGGTTTCAGGAATGAAAACATTTGCTTAGAGTTTTACCTACACATAAAGTATGGATTACAACTGTTTTCATGTAAAAGAAAATTTCAGGAGTATTTCAATAATGTCCACTGAACCCCAAATTTAGTCATCGTCCAATTGCATATTAGTGCAGGCAAAGTCTAAGTAGGCAGCAAAAGTTATTCATGTTCGTGAATGCTGGGTGACAAATAAATGCAGTATAAATAGTGTGGAATACTTCTATAAGGACCTATTCACTCGCAGAAGCACAATTTCAGCTCACACAACAAACTTGTTGAGTCAGGAAACTAAAATCTGTGTCCAGGAACCATGGCTCAACTTTGTTCCCACAAATTCAGCAGTCCATCGTCACCCCTGATCTACCTGCTTGATTCTGTCATGAAGAATTCCAAACTGTCTCCACCATTGCTTTCAGGCACTGTGCTGGAACAACAGGGACTAAAGTTCCTCAGGGCCCTCATGTCTGGCTTCTTTATTTTTCATAGTGGCCAGTTAAGGTGAGCAAAAAAGTGGAAGTCCAGCACACAAGGAGACATCTGCTCCCAACACAAGTCTTTTCCCAAAATTCTAGACTCAGCTCTTGCTGGTCTCTTTGCCGCCATGTTCTCAGAACCACATCCTGTTATATGACACTAACATTACATTTCTTGTCTTTTAAGTTTAGTTTAAATATGACCTCATCTGTAAAGTATTTCCAAATTCTGCAGTTAATATCTTCCTTCAAAGCACTTTCAAGGCACTTAGCAGATACTTCTTTCTACACATGCTTGTTACATATTATGTTACTGTCATATATATATATATATATATATATATATATATATATGTGTGTGTGTGTGTGTGTGTGTGTGTGTGTGTGTGTATATATATATATATATACATGTATACATATATATATATATATATATACACACACACACTAGCTATATATATAATTAACTATAGGCTCATAAGGCAACATATCTTTGGTTTTTAAAATATCATTTTAACTTGGGACAAGTTTACTCTGATTCAACCCCCTAGTATTTTCCCATCTCTATCCCTTTCTTGATATACCTAGTAAAATGCTACTCCCAAGTTCCTGCCTGATCTGGACCTGCTCTGTGAAGACTTCCTTGACCAACTGAATATAAACTGATTTCCTTTCTCTCTGAATACCCATCATGCTTTTTGAGTTTATATAGTGCTTCCCTCACTTTCTTATCAAGATCCCCATGACAATAATGTTTGTGTTCATGGCACACCACTATAGGCACAACCAAAGTTATGGGCCTCTCGCTAACTCCATGTCCCTCTTTGTCTCCCCCAGTGGAGAATAAAATACATGTGTGATGCTATTTTTTTTCTAATTTACATAATATTAATACACTCTATTATTTGAATTCTTATTAATACAGTAAACAGTATGCAGAATATACACAGATAACAGAGAACAGAATCTATGATACACCTCTGTGCTTCCTTCAGGTACCTGGCTCTATGCTTTGAATTTGACTGGTGCTTTATAAATAAGACTCCTACTGGTGATAATGACAACGATGTCAGTAAATAGGGAATAGTATCATTTTTAATAACATGAGTCAGTAATTGAGCCTTATTCATGCTTAGTGAGTGCAAAAAAAATCCTCTCCCTTCCTAATACGATGTGTGAGATAGTTTTTAGAAATTTCTGCTAAGAGTCTTCAAGTCCAAATGATTATTTAAAAAATTAAGATGTAGTACACTGAAGAATTTTATATTCTGCATGCAGTTTTTCAATGTTTTAAAATGTGTTAGAGCTCTAAATCATGTCATCCAATTCAAAAAATAGAAAAGTACCCTTTTTAATCACATCCTAATGAAGGAGTTTAACAAAATGCAACCACATTTTGTTACTGGAGCTTATTAGAGCACAGCAGATCCTGTATAACCTTGTTAAAATGAAATCAGTTCCAACAAGCACTGTATACAATAAATTGAAGAGTGGTGCAGCACCTTTTTTCCAATAACGAGCTTTTCAGGTTAAAGGTATGTTCTGTTCTCTACAAATGCAGTGTACAATAATTTCTAACTTGTCAACGTGTTTTGTTTGGTGGCAGTTTCTCTTTTTAAAAATGGCATTCTGGCCCATTCAGAATGGATTTTCTAAGCAAAATTAAGTCTAAAGAGTCCCAGAAGCCCAAGCTGCTTGTTTCTCTCTAAGGACTAGTGTTCAATAGGGAGAAAAATTGTTACCATTTAGTCTGGACTCCATATGTCTACTTTCTTTCTGCTTTATGTCACTAACTCCCCAGGGTGGTTCCAGGGTAATCAAGAGTGAGTCCAAGCCAAGGATTATTAATGGAGATACAGAAGAGTCGGAACTCAACATATATTAGAAGTATTAAGGTAAGAAGTATCTTTGTGATAGAAGCTATCCACATTTCCTAACCTTAAAAATAATAAGGCATCCTTAACCTTCTTACTGATAATTGCACTGCCATTGGAAGCAATTGTAAGAGGAAAAATGTACTATATTTGCTTTTTCACCTGTGCAGAGAAGGGCGTTTATCTGTTCCCATTATGTTCAGCTACATGTAGCAGCCTATTTGGATTATAGCATAAGAATGGATAACAGCACCAAGGCTCTTACTTAAATGACAACCACCAGGTTGACAAGGCCTCAACTTGCCAGTACATACTTCCTCCTCAAGAGTTGTATGGTAACCCCGTCTGCTTCATAAAAAGGAGCCCTTTTAAAAATTAGATTTGAATGAATCCCTTTTCATCCTTCTGATAGCTTCCACTGGCTTCACATACTAAATGGAATCCTTTTATAATAAAAAAAAGCTGTTTTTAAAAAATGAAAAGTACTGCAATTTTCAACTGTAGGCGGTAACCAACAGTTCTATGTAATTACAAGGAAAGTTTATGAATAAAATCAGTCTGTTATTTGAAAAAAAATATATGCATTTTTTCTTTAAAAATACTTCTTCAAGTTCCAAACTTACAAAAGTAAAGTAAAATCTAAAGTAGGAAAAATCCTTTCAAGTGGATGATCCCACATTATTTAGCTCCACCTATGTCAATACTGTGAGCTCCTTCTTAAAAGTACTTTACCAAAATGAATCAGATGAGTTGGTCAAACACTTTAAGCTCTGTAAGGATGAAAGGTTGTTTTTTGGAGAATAGTTCTGTCATCCATTAAAGAAAAAACTCAAATCAAATCTGAAAATACACAAGGGAAGTGTGATCTAGTAGAAACACACTGATGGAGAAATCTAGATCCTGACCTGTACCCCTAATATTCAGAGTTCTAACATAAAGAAAGGTCTTTCCTAATCTTACAATAGATTATTAAATGAACTGGTTTCCACATGGGATTTAGTTATACAAACTGATAACCTTCTCCAAGTTATTTACATCTAAGACATGCTCTAAATAAGAAAGTGAATATTTTACTGACGTATTTCTAACTATGGAATTTCATATTCTCCTGAATGCGTCTCTTGGAATATTACAATTAATGAAGGGATCCTAAAAACATCTCTGAAGTTGCATCATGGTGAAGGATTGGGGTGAAAACACTTCACTTTTGTTCATTTTTACTGAGAAGTCCAGGCATAATAGGGAGTGTTTATTTATTCATTATAGGTTCTGCAGTGCTTGGCCTAGCACTTTGTACATAGTAGATACTCAAGAAAGATTTCCTGAAATAATAAAATATTAGGTACTATAGCACTGTGATATAGATTTTCAGAAAACACTTTATATTTGGCCAGAAATAAATCTTATCTTTATAAGTGATGTTACAGATTTCCAAAGAAAACAAATCCAATTGTTAGTAAGCAATAATCTCATAATAATCTCATAATTTTGAAAAAAAAATGAACAGACATGTGAAGTCAATTATATAAGTCTTCTAATTTCTAGGATTTCTATTAAAGATATTATTTATTCTATACACAGTTGTTCGTTTCATTCACTGCTTAACTGTATAAGGCATCATTTACATATGGATTGCCAAATAAATATATCTCTAGATCTCACTTCTTTTCCTAATAAGAGATGAAACCTAAAGGTCTTGATTTGGGTGACCAAAGAATGAATATCAGTTTCCCCATTTTTGCTCAGAAGTCAAGGCAGTATATATGGACACACACATATGCATATATGTGAATATGGGCATTTGTGTATGTATATATGTATACATTCATACACATTTTATTAAAGTTTCTTCTGTTGAAAAAGAGAGAGAGACAAAGATAGAGATATACAGAGACAAAGAAATGTAATCATTGGAGAAGTATTTACTGATTGCTTACTATTTAGAAGGCATTGTTCTAAAAGCTAGAGATACAGAGATAAATGAGACTCATAAGATCTCTGCTTTCAAGAAAGTCATAATATACTGGTTGGATATAGAATATATTCATGTAAACAGGTATATATATATATATATATATATATATATATATACACATATATATATACACATAAATGCATACATATATGTATACATACACATTTATACAATCAAATATACAAATACACAGCTAAAATACCAAATAATGATAAATGCCCTGCAGATAATTAAAATTAAGCGATGTGTGATTTGCGCTATTTTAGATTGGAGTGGGACAAAAATATCCTTTTTCGGAAGATTCATTTAATCTGAGATCTGAATGATAAGAAATCACTCTTGCAAATACCCGCGTTCATGACAGAATTCCTTGTACTTCCTGGACAAGCATTCTGGGCAGAAGCAAACTTCCTTAAAAGAGATTGAGCTCGACGTCTTAGAGGAGTTGAAGGAGATCCAGAGAAACAAGTGATTGTGTAGAGAGTAATGAGATGTCACGTATGTAGATAGTAGCATATTGTGTATGGTTTGGTAAGCTAGGTTAATAAGGATTTGGGTTTTACACTAAGTGTGATGAAATGCCTTTGGAAAAACTTAGGGGAAATATATGAAGGAATGTGTATTTAGAACATTTATATGTGTGGGAAAGAGATTGTAGACATGGAAGTCAATAGTGTAGGCTAGAGAGAATAATGGAGACAAGTGGACATACTGAACACATGGTTTGGAAATAGTGTCATCAGAACTTGCTGATGAATTGGAGATTAGCCTCAAGTGGAGTCAAGGATAGTTCTTAGGTTCTGGAACAAGCACATGATGTGTTGTTACAATGTTAGTAAAAATTACACTGTAAGAAGATACTAAGCAGGTTTCATGAAAAATATGTATCTTCTAGTTAGGTGTGCCATTATTTCTGAAAACAGATGCTTCAATTTTCGTCATTGGGCCATTGAATATTGCTTGAATTCTTAAATGAATTTGCCAATTAGTGTGCATACACTTGAATGCAAGAGCTTTGTAGACCTTTGAAAAGCTACAAACTCACCTTATTTCCACATAAAAAATCTAGCAAGACTGAGAGTCATGGATTCTATTCTTCTGTTTACCTTACTGCAACTGATAGAAAAGATTATGTATAAATAGTGTAAGAAAAGATATTTACAATGCTGAAATTGTTGGGCGATGGACTCTCCCTTCAGGCAGGAATGAGGGTTTTCCCCATGGACATTTTAGCCAGTGGTCGAGGTAGGTATCATCGAAACATTTACTGCAGAATGGTTGAGTGCTATCTCTGAACGGGAATTTTACTCTGAAGGTAAAACCTCATTTTATACAATTCATGCTCATCTTAAAACAAAGAGATGGAATTAAACCTCAACACGGTGATATGTATGCCTGCACGTATGCAACTTTTAAAATGTTTTATAATGCAAAAGTGCTCCTGTCTCCACTATTTGATCCTATTCCACTTCTCTCTGCAGAGTTCAACAGCATATTTATGCAGAGGTGTGCCTTTCCCACAGGCTCCCACTACTGTATTCATGTCCAGAACCGATGTTTTATCTCAGCAATTAAAGAAGGCACTGTTTTAAGACTTGTCCAACTAGCTTACTGTCTGCAAACTCTCCACCAGAGATGAAGGCAGCAACCATAGGGCTCTTCCACGAGTGCACTGTTTTTTGCTCCATATGGATGTCTTTTCTCTCCTTTTCTTCCCACACTGTGTATTTTCCCATTGACACTTCTAAAGAAAGCTTCTCCAAAGGAAAAATGCTCATTATGACTACACAGAATTAATTTACCAACTGGTAGGTCTGTTTCCATGTGAGGGAACAGATTTTAGCTGAATCCCTTTTTAATGTTTACTAGGTTGTGCATCTGTCCATAATCCAGACTTCTCTTTCTCCCTGGCCACCTACCCATATGAACTCATTCTCTTAGTTCCACAGTGATCTGTTGCACCTCGCCTAACACTACAACTAAGAGGAAAAAAAAAAGGCATGTAGTCTTGCAACGCTCTCAATGTTTCCAAATGTTTCATTGCTAGATAAATGTAATGGTAAATGTACATGTTACTGCCAACTTTTTAGCTACATATTTACTAGGAAGCACAGAGGTACATTTTTCATTTTAATGTGATGAAAGTTCTCAAGAGTTTTCAAATCATTGATAATCATGACATGAATATGTGTAACATATATTTCAAGACAAGAAATGTACATATCATAATCATATTTGCTTAGTTCTTATGGTAAGTGAAGTTTAAAAACAAGTTTAAGGTATTAGTTTATGATAGCCCTAATCTGTTTCATAATTATTACCTCACTCACCTATACATGTATTAACTATTTTGCTAAATTTAGGATCAGGTACTAATAACCCTAAAGCAACTGAACTTATGTTCTACACTCTAGCGAAACTTTGAAGGAGGTGATAGATGACTTGGAGGTTTTTGCTGAAGTGAAAGAAAGCCTACCCTCCATGACTCCGTTTGTCTCTCTCCCATGGTAAGCAAATCAAGTGAAAGGGAAAATTTCAGCACTGAGGACTGAAAGTGAGCCTATACTTATGTATAATCTCTGAAAAAGATATATGTCTAAACTATGCAACAAAGCTAGGTGCTTGGCTTAATGCAGGACTATGCAATATTTGTGTGTATAACTCTGTCTCTGAGTATTTCTGACATTTATTATTTATAATAACAACAGAGTGAAATGAAAATAGTAGTTATATTGATTTTTAAAAGCTGAAAAGGCATATTTAATAGCTTGATACCTTTCACTAGACTAAAACACACAGATATTTCTAGAAGTAATATTCTCTCTATTAAAAATCTGAAACACTCTTTTTATGATGGTTCTTATTAACTAACAATAAAATGTGATGGATCCTATTGTGTGTGTGTGTGTGTGTGTGTGTGTGTGTGTGTGTGTGTGTGTGTTATTTCTGAGGTAAATTATCCTGGAAACATAAAAAATCAATATCATATTTTTCATCAGTATTCATTTCAACAGATACATGATCAAATACATAAAACAAACGGTAACTGTCAAGTGATATGTTAGAGATATCAAGTCAGTGACTGTCAGTAAACTGATTGACGTTACAGAAATATAAAGAAACTTTTTATTATTTTTTACTTTCTACTATAATTATACTAGTTATGGAGGATTTTACTAGTTTTTATGTGGTTGTAAAACTAAAATTTGCTACAAAGGCAAAATATCTACACATAAAAGTAAAAACATGGCAGGGTGTGTCGTGGGCAATTTCACTCACAACAAGAATAGTAAGTTACGATAATGAAGAAGTAATGAATTGTTTCAAAAGCTTATCCACACAAGTAGAAAAATAATGAAGTAAAGGAATATTAGAGCAGTAGCAAAATAATTTTAAATCTCATATAAGGGTTCTTATGGTAATAGGAAGAATATGTTTGAAGAGAGATGGGAAATATGCAAACCTTTCTAGAATAGTGCTCAACTATGTTATGACTGTCTGAGACAACGCTGAGTTGGGTTCTGAGTGGAGTGGGTTCTCCACTGAAATTCTAATCTGACTCCATGTTACTCTCTCCTACAGTCTAGGCCTGCCATAGTTAGTGCCACTACTGTAGAAGAAGAAATAAAATACTTATTTCTTTTCTACTTCATTGCTATATTTCTTTCCAAATCTTAGGGAGGGTTTTGAAGGTACAGATGTTACCAAAGAGTTCCAGCATCTGTTCCTCTTCCATTTGTATTTTGAGGAGTGGTTCCAAATTTCTCTAGCATGAGGGTGAAGGGAGGTGAAAGATACTGGGTGATGAGAACGAAGTTAAAGATATGAAGCAAGTGTACTGATTTGTGTTTCTCACTTTCCATATTCATTCTCAAGTTTTCCTGGGTGCTATATGTTTCTGACACTTTCAAAAGAACATATATTTCACATCAATTGATGACAAATAAATATAAGGACTTCAGTTGCCTCCATCCACAAAATAAGATTAGCCTAAGGTCATCTGTAATTCTCTGCAGCCATTCCTTGTGTGATAAAATAGCATCTTCCATGTTCTCTCTACTTGAAGGATGTGCATCTGGGAGCTCTTTTCTTGGGGAGAAGATACTGTATCTAAACCCTCTGAACTTGATGCTGCGTTAGACAAAGAAGTAATTATAACTTTTCTCCTGCACTCTCTTCAAGATATTCTCTACCGCTTATTTAGCAAGAATTTACAATTGTCTTGTTCTTAGATAACCTAATTCACGCTCTGGGTACCATACAGGGAAGACTGTGGGCACTAAATTGTATGCAACTCTTGGCGAAGTTTTTTACTAGAGCATTAGATCGAGATGTCTTTTGGTATCATAAGGCTACTAGTAACATGATAAGAATTGTTTGATTTATTGCATATCTATGCACCTGGCCCTGTGTTGGGTACTTCCATTAATGATGTATACCATTTGTCTTTTAATAATTCAGAAGTGCTCTGTTACTATTTTTTTTTTTAGTCCAGATACTTGGACCATACTTTCAAAGACTCTGAACAGCTACATCATTGTAAGTCCATACTCCTCTAGTTCCTTTATTATGATATTATATCTACTTGAAAGCTTAACTTATCTTCGATATTCAATTCTAAACTTCTTGAGTTCTGTTCACCTATAGTGCTTTTGTATTCGGTAGATAAATGTTAAAGATTTATTTGGTGAAAGAATTTTTCTTTTCATCTGACTTCTCCAAATAGTAAAAACAGCAATGCAACAGCATGTTTAAACACCATTAACATGGAAATAATCAGCCTCCCTAAATAAATAAATAGCATGGTACCAATGAAAACATAAGAATGACTTCAATATTTTTATGCAAAAGCAAAAAGCAAGGAAAAAAACCCTATTCTGTTCACATGAATTAATACAATAACTGAGGCTACCAAATTAGCAGCTAGATTTTTCCATTGCTGAGCTTGTTAAGTGAAAAATGGTACCTTATTTCCCAATGGAACCTGCACAATACAAATATTTCATAAATATAGTGTTTTATCCTGCAAGTATTTGTATGCTAAATTTTGTTAGACCTTCACTAAGGGTGAATTTTAGACTGGCAGTTTCAAATTACCATCTGTAGTTCTAAAGCTAAAATTTGTAAAGGTGTAATTAGGAGAAGGGGAGAAAAGCCCTCCAGTGACCATAACACAAAATGTCAGCGCTGTTAACAACTAAATGTGACAACATTTAAATAATGTACTTCCATTGACACCCAAAGAATAAAATCTAACCATTAGGATGGCATCTAGATAGCAGATGATTTCACAGGAAAGTGTTCAGACCTCCATCAAGTTAAAAATCAATAGAACCTAGGCAACTGTGGTAGAGTCAAAGACACAGTCTCAGCTCATGAAAGGCCCTTCTGTGCTAGAGCTATATTAAATTATCACAGCTAATGTAAAATCAACCTCGGTGTAAAAGATAAAAGGGTAATGTTCTCACAAATGATCACTTATCACTCCATTCCGAAATGCATACAGCATTCATTATAGATCGAAATGCCACTCAAATTTCATCATTTAGTAGGGTTTTGAAACAGCCAAACCATTAACAGAAGAGAGTAGCTTTTTATATTTATACAACCAGTGACTAATGAAACATTATACCCTGTGTGCAAAGGGTAAAAAAAAAAACACAACTTTATTTTGTAATGAACCCAATTGGAGCCCTTTTTAAACACAGTGTAATATGGCTTCACTGTTTCATCGAGCCTCTCATTACGCATGTCAATAATCCTAGGTAAACTACTGTTGAACTTCACAGCATTTATCTAGCAGCATGAATAACATTAATCCATGGGGTGCTTTTGATGAATTGTAGTTCAAAAAGCAAAGCCAGAAATGACTTCTTACAAAGTGGTTAGAGAAGTATTTATTAGAAATATGTCAACTGCCAAATACCTAAAGGTAGCTTGGCTACTTAGGAAATCATGCTGTTGGCTAGCTTGCAAACACTGGGAAAACATATGCATTTGCTCCACTTGAATTACTTACAAAAAAAAAAAAAAAAAAAGAAAAAAAAAGAATGACATACTTTTCATCTAAGTATGTAATTTTGTCTGTCACTTCCCTTCTAATTCTTTATATTTTTTATGTCACATTGCTTTCGACACAATGTGACATGCTATACAACATGCCCCCAGGTTCCCAAAAACTGTTAGTGAGAAGCTCTTAGAAAGTTAGGAGTGAATTGGACTACACTCCCATGACTGCATGATCTAAACATACAGGTCAGCATGAACTGAAAACTACTCCTGGGTCCTGCTTCAAGGATCTCACTTATCTTCTTGACACACCCAGTGGACCCAGTGGTTGTGACATTCTCTCTGGCAGTCAGCCTGACAGGGTGTGTCTGCAGGGGGTTACCACGTTTAATTCCAGTTTATGACTCTAATTTGATTAGGCTGATCTTTCCCCAAAGTTGTAATCTGCACAATTCATAGGATGGTAGAAATCAACCTCTCAGCTCTATCTTTAAATAGTTCATATGTGGACAGTCTATTTACTGCAAGCCTTATTCTGCCTTCAATAACCAAAGTGCTATTAAGAAGTGAGAGACTGCCTACACCAAAGTACTTTGGAAATATTAAATTTGTATATTGATTCAATATATTATTTTTCCCCAGTTTTGGTCTGCATCATAACAAAATAAATCTCTGGGGAAAAAACACAAACTAGATTAATTTTTTTTTCCTAAAATACAATCCCTTCACAAAGAATAAGACTTTACCCCCAAAATTCTTTTTTGGAAAGGTAGAGAACTAATTCATGTTTCGTATAATATTTTATAATTAGATTCATGGGAAAAATATTAAATAAACAACCTCTCTCCATGATTTTTAAGCTATACTGGATTTATTACAGCATCATGCTTTATACAACACTCATCTGGAATACTTTAATATTGTGTAAGACACAAAACTAGTCTTCTGAAAGGTTTTCATGGGGAAATATACCTTATATCCTTCCATTATCTAATGCTTCTTTCCCTTAGAAATTCACAATATACCCTGACATATTTAATAAACTCTGAGAAGTCTTGCAATAAAGAAACTTGACTAATTTTGTCTATAGCATTAGTTATCAACCTCATAAAAGTTCATCTCTATCCAGCAATATGTTAAAGCTATCTCATAGACAATAATTGTGGCTTTTGGAGGTTTGGAAAAACAGAGATTCTCTTAATCTTGGGTATTGATATTTGTTTCTGGCATTTTGTTATGTTTACTCAAATTGTGAGATTAGTTCAGTGAAGAAAAAATATATGTGGGTATTTCAAATCATTGTTCATAAGAAATTAGTGTAATTATCAGTACTGCACACCTCTGTCTTTGCTACATTTCAGTAACATGCTGTCATTCTTTATGAAACCAGTTATTGTGATAGCAAAGTATATATTTTTATGATAATACAACCAAAATTAACTTAAGGTAAATATAGCTTTCATGATTGTGATTTATAACTAAAAGCATTTATTTGTAAAATTTAAAGAAAACCACTATTATTTACTCATCACCACCAAAACTTATATATTTGTAATAAAGAAAACCTTTTACAAAATTAATTTTTATTTTTAGTGTATGATGTAATTTTATTTTATTACTTTGACTTGGAACACGTTAATTGTGAATCTTTTATGAAAAGTCCTGAAAGAAAAAGAAAACCCGTTTAAATTTTTGTTTAATATTCTAAAGATTGTGATAAATTTAAAGTCTTTCAGGTCATTCATTTTTTTCTCATATAACGATGTCAAAAAAGTACTCACCGTGTACAATGAGAACATACTCTGCGCTGCTTTGGCCAATGGTGTTTGTGGCTTCACATCGATATGTACCATTATCCGTTTTGTTCAGGAAAAGAATGTTTAGCTCCCTACCACTCACAACCATTCGGTCAGGATCTGGCAATTCTCCACCATCCTTTGTCCACAAAACAGGTTCTGGCCTATTAGATTTAAATATGCATATAGAAAGGAAAAATGAGAAAGTTTTCATACTGCGTAAATTAACTAAATCAAGCAATTTTTAAATATTTAACAACGATTCTGTGCATATCCATATGCTAACTTCTGTAAGGTACCAAACAACCACCATCCTCTCACAGAGAATATCTGGAGATATGGTAGATATAATTTAATTTTATTCTGTTTAGCTAAGCAGACACGTATGAAGGAATTAACTTGTAGAGTCATTTTAGCGTCCTGTGGTCCTGATCCTGATGCTGATGGCTCATACCTACTAATTTCTGGAGGACTATCCTGCGGTTACTGGAGAAGCCGTTTCCAGAAGTACAATTATGCTTTTGCACCTGGGGCTACCACTGTGACACAAATTGCCTAAGACCACCTGAAGCTTCTCCTACTTCCGTTCCCTGCCTTTCTCATCCCCCTGTAGGCTTTTTCTGGAAGTTCTCTCTTTTATTCTCCTAGTTTTATTGAGATACAATTGATATCTAACACTGTATTAAAGTGTACAACAGAAGGATTTGATATATGTATATAATGCAAAATAATTACAATAGCCGTACTTAACATCCATCACCTCACATAGTTATATTTTTTCCTGTGATGAGAACTTTAAATAGCTACTCTTGAGCAACATTCAAATAGAAAATACAATATTGTTAATTATAGCCAACATGCTGTACATTATACTCCCAGAACTTATTTATCTTATAACTGGGAGTTTGTACCTTTGACCACTTTTACCCACTACCCTATCCCCCCGTCTCTGGCCACTTTTATTTGACATTGAATTGGAAGTCCTAGTCAGAACAATTAAGTGGGGAAAAAAAATAAAGGCATAGAAATAGGAAAGGAAGAAGTAAAATTGCCTTTTTTTGCTGATGACATGATATTAAGAAAACCTCAAAGACTTCACTGATAACTGTTAAAACTAATAAATGAATTTAGTAAAGTTACAGTATACACAATCAATATACAAAATCAATTATATTTCTATATATTAACAATGAACTATCAGAAAGAAGTTAAGAAAACTGTCCTATTTATAATTGCATCAAAAAGAATAAAATATTTAGGAAAAATTTAAGGAAGTAAAAAATCTGTACACTAAAAGGTATAAGACATCGATAAAAGAAATTAGAGAGAACACATACATATGGAAAGATAACCCATGTTCATTGATCAGAACAATTAATTTTAATTTTCCACACTACTAAAGTGATCTTCAGATTCAAAGCAGTCCCTATCAAAATTCCAATGGCATTTTTAACAGAAATAAAACAATCCTAAAATGTCTATGGAACCACAAAAAGCCCTGAATAGGCAAGCAATCTTAAAGAAGAAAAATGTTGGAGGCATCACACTTTCTGATTTCAAACTATATTAAAAAGCTACAGTAATTAAAACAGTATGATATTGGCATAAATGCAGACATATAGGTAAATGGAACAAATTAGGGTGTCCAGAAATAACCTCACACATATATGGCCAACGACTTTTTGAAAAAGGCAGCAAGAATATGCAATGAAGAAATGACAGTCTCTTCAACAAAGGGTGCTGGGAAAACTGGACAGCCACATGCAAAGGAATGAAACTGGATCCTGAGTGTCTACCTTACACAATAATCAACTCAAAATGGATCAAAGTTTGAACTTACGTTCTGAAACTAAAACTTCTAGGGAAAAAATTAGGGAAAGTTTTCTTGATATTGGTATTGACAATTATCTTTTGGATGACAACAAGAGCAAAGGCAACAAAAAGAAAAATAAACAAATGGGACTATGGCAAACTAAAAACTTCTGCATGTGTACCCCTGATGTTTATTTCTGCTTTATCTGCAATAGCCAAATTATGGAAACAGCACAAATGCCCACCAACAGATGAATGGATAAAGGAGATGTGATATATATACACAATGGAATATTACTCAGCCATCAAAAAGGATGAAATCTTGCCATTTGCAAAATGGATGGAGCTAGAGACATTATGTTAAGTAAAGCAAGTCAGAGAAAGACAAATACCATATGACTTAATTCATATGTGGAATTTAAGAAAGAAAAATGAACAAAGGGGAAAAAAGAGGGAGGCAAATCAAGAGACAGACTTTTAACTCTAGAGCACAAATTGATGGTTACTGGGGGGATGGGTAAATTAGGTGATGGGAATTAAGGAGCACCAGGTGTTGCATGGAAGTGTTGAATCACTATATTGTACACCTGAAACTAATATAATACTGTATGTTTGCTAACTGGAATTTAGATAAAAACTTAAAAAAATATAAAGAAAAAGCTTCTGCACAAAATGGAAACCATTAATGAAATGGAAAGGCAATCTAAAGAATGGGAGAAAATATTTGCAAATCTTATATCTGCTAAAAGAGTAAGTATCCAAAATACATAAGGAATTTATACAACTCAGTAGCAAAAAAATGGCCTAATTAAAAAAATTGGCAGTGCAATTGAATAAACATTCTTTCAAAGAAGACATACAAATGGCCAATAATTACGTAAAACTATGTTCCACATCATTAATCATTGGATAAACGCAAATCAAAACCATAATGCAATATCACCTCATACTTGTTAGAATACCTATTATCAAAAAGTCTAGAAATAAGAAAGGTTAGAGAAGATGTAGAGAAAAAAGAACCCTTGCACACTGTTGGTGGGAATATAAATTGGTGCAGCCAGTACGGAAAACAGCATTGAAGTTCCTCAAAATATTAAAAATAGAACTACCAGTTGATCCAGAAATTCCACTTTTGAGTAAATATCCAATGGAAACAAAATCACTATCTCAAAAAGATATCTTCACACTATGTTCATTGCACCATTGTTTACAATAGCCAAGACATGGAAATAACCTATGTGTCCATCAATGGGTGAATGGATAAAGAAAATATATTCCAAATATAACGGAATATTATTCAGCCATTAAAAAAAAGGAAATCCTACTTTCTTGAGACAACATGGATGCACCTTGATGGCATTAGGCTAAGTGAAATAGTGAGACAAAGTATGATCATACTTATATGTAGAATCTAACAAAAGATTTTAGGAACTTATAGAAACTGATAGTTCTCTTTTAATTAAATTATTGCAAAGAATTACCATCTCAAAACCTGCTTTTAGGGAAGAAAGAATAAATGAAACATGGACTTCTATCTTCAAATATTTTACATACTTATGTAATTATCAATTATAGGAACAGTTAATAATACCTACCACCATGTATTGATAATGGTAGCTATCCTAGATATGTTATTAATATGTTCTATACTTCTCCCAATAACACTTTGATACAATTTTTTTAATTTAATGCATGCAAGAATATGCACCAGAGATGTATCCAAACCCTGGTCTGACTCTGTAGTCAATGCTTTGTCCGCTACCTCTTGCTTTCTAACATGATGAATATTTTCCTGGTACTTATGACAAATATTCTATTTAAACATGATTTTATCACATTATCAGAAATTATTTTGAAACAGCTTTAATTATTTATTTATTTTGGTGAAAACATTTACTCCATTTTGTTATTATGAATACGATTAAGACATCTATCTTGATAAGTGATGCCTACAACTATAACACCTTTACCAAGACAAAGGTTATGTATTTTTCTGACAAAATGCTGTAGAAGTGATAAAAGTTACAAACCAAGTAATAAAAGCTACGGGAAATAGTATCAAAACAAGTAGATCAGCAATGTGATGAAAGAATCATTTAGTTTAAGCAGTAAAAGCACTTGGGGAGACAACAGAGAGAAAACAAGATGATCAGGGCTGTGCCTGTGAGACTTCTGAAGAGGCATTTTAGGGAAAACAAATAAACCAAAAACTAGTTATCCAAAAATATTGAAAAAATACAATTATTTATATCATCCAATTATATAGACAACTCACTCTCATAGTATCTTTAATAAAACCCAAACCACTAATATTTCTCAACTTGCTCCATGTATCCCACATCTGCTAGTTGATCTTTGAATTTACTAATTCTTATTTTAAAATTGATAGCCTGGGGGCACCTGAATGTCTCAGTCGGTTAAGGGACCTACTCTTGATTTCAACTCAGGTCATGATCTCACAGTTCATGGGATCGAGCCCCAAGTTGGGCTCTGCATTGACAACCTGGAACATGCTTGGGATTCTCTCTCTCCCTTTCTCTGCCCTCCCCTGCTCACAAAGGAGCTCTCTCTTTCAAAGTAAATAAACTTAAAAAAAACAAAACAAAAACTGATACCCTGGGTAATATTGTACCTTTTAAGGAGGCAAAACTGGCACAATAAAACTATGACTTACTGCATATAATAGAAATATTAGAAGGTATGTCTTTTCTACAAAGCTACATAAGCCCAACATTAAAATAAGTTATATTAAGGATAATTAGAATTTGAAAACATTCATCCTGAAAATGCTACTCAATGGAAGTATTTTATTAAGAGGCAATACTTCTTTGATGTGTAAGTTAGAATTTTTAAACATACACAGACATAATTAAATGTATATATCTATACATTTCCATACAATCAAAATTATACCCCTCAAATCCAACCTGTCATAATTTTTCTCTGCTTCTGCTTACGAGATTTCATTTACATCTTAAAGCATATGGCCCTGTAATCATATAATTAAATTTAGATATTTATTTTTACATTGTGTACATAGAAATGAAGTCAAAGCTCTAGATCAACACTTAAGTTGTCAGTCTATATTAAAAAATATTTTCTAAAAAGATAATTTTCTTTTTTTAGAAAATAATGAAAAAGCACCTGTATAAATGGTTAAAAGAAGATTTTAGCAGTGTTAAGTCACTGCTGACACTGAACATTGCAGGATTCTTGATCCTACTCTGTATAGTAAATCTTCAAGGTGGCAAAAAAAAAAGCACCATAAGACGCAATTTTAATGAAATGGAGGTTAGAGTTTATACATCGATTAAACATACCCTACACATATTCCAATTAGTACTTAAAATGTTCAAGCTTCTTAATATCACCATAAAAATATTAAGTGGTTTAGCAAGTCTTGATACAATTTGTGTTTCATCTTAATAAAGAGGGCCCCTAGGCTTTCTCTAATTGGAACCCAGAAATGATTGAGTTTCTTGCTGCAAATGAATAACAATCTTCCCTGCTGCTCAGGCAACCAAAGGAGATCATTTAAAAAGTGGTTCCAGTCTACAGTTTCTATGTGATAAGGCTGAAAAAGAGTAGGAGCCAGACACCAGGAGTAACAGGACAGTGACACTGCACCAAGCATGAGATAACACTATATAACTCCATAGTGAGAACATTAATATAGTCAATTCAGTTTCCCCTTAAAAAGCCCTGATATTAGAATTTGGAAATCTTCTGTAGGAGATAACATTTGATTTATGATCCTGTCTACCATATCTATAGGGCTAAAGAGATGTGTTTTTTTTTTCCCTTCCTTATGCACCTAATGACATTTTGCAGCAGTTTCTTCATACAATGACAGAAAAAAACAACAATAACAACAACCAGCACCACAACAACAAAAGTGAAAGGAGAAACTAAACACGCTTGTGCATTCATTCTCTTACTTTCTAAAGTCTTGGTAGAGTTGTTTTACCTTAACAGATTAAAAAAATTAACTTAGTGTTTTGTTTTCTAGATATCTAATAATAGATTCTCTGACATCTTGAATAACTCCTTATTTATAAATCAGTGTTAGAAGACTAATCTAGCAGTCTATTTAAGATCTTGAACTGGATACAAGTTCCACTGAGTACTCATTTCCACTGTAATTTTTAATTTGTTTTTTGGAGCTTTTATTCTATACAGTTATACCATAGGCATAGTCCTTCTGATTCTTCCAACTGCATATGGGATCATTACTCCCTAGGTATTGATGGCAATGGAATCTTGCTTTGCCTTCTTAGCTCTCATCCTCTTTTAGGCTCAGGCTTGCGAAGAATAAGAATAAGCAATTCAGTTACCGAAAAGCAAGTGTCATAATGCAGATCTCTAAAAAATAATTCTCCAGGTATCTTGATAGAAGTAGACAACAGTAAAAGGTCTTCCAAAGTGGGAAATGGATATACCCTCCAGTATCTTCCTTTCCCCAAATGGTTCTATCCCCTTTGAGCTCTGCAGAGTCTTTTCCTTCATAAGCACAGTACATGTTGGGATCTAACACTAAAATAAGTCTTATGAAAATGAAACTTACTTTTCCTAAGTGAAAGAAAAAAAATAAGTCACTGTAATAGTATCCAAGTCAACATCTTGTTCTGGCTCAAAGTTCAAAAGGAAAGAAAGACACTTACAAATACATGTATCTTACATTTCTTTCATATAAGACAAATCAAGGAATCATAGTTAATAACTTGGTGCCTCATATACTTATGTACTTATAGTTGTATGGCACATGAGGGTGACTACTGCCTTTATTTCAGTTTAAAATTCCCTGGTGGTAGACGATGTGATTGAAGATTTAATACTAGGAAGATTTTTTTTAAGGCCACTACTCCTCTATTTCCTGTGATTTTTTTAAAATTTTTTTTAACGTTTATTTATTTTTGAGACAGAGAGAGACAGAGCATGAATGGGGGAGAGTGAGAGAGAGACAGAGACACAGAATCTGAAACAGGCTCCAGGCTCTGAGTGGTCAGCACAGAGCCCAACGCGGGGCTCGAACTCACGGACCACGAGATCATGACCTGGGCCGAAGTCGGATGCTTAACCAACTGAACCACCTAGGCGCCCCTCCTGTGATATTTTTACTCTAAAGTGAAAGAAGATGCTAGAAGTTACATAAATGTCTTGATCCCTTTTCCTGCTTTAAGCACAAACGTTTAAATCAAGAAATTATACTGAAGTGTCTATATATAAAACTATGTTTTTGCTATCAGATTTTTAGAAAAATGGAGGGAGAGAAAGAAAAATGGAGGGAGAGAATTTAAATTCAACTTTACAAGTGACTTTAAAATTTGGGTCAAGTTGAAAAACTTAAATTTATGGGCCTCTGGGAAGAAGGATTCTCAGGGAATCTAGCCTGGGCACACCTTCATTGAGTTCATGGAGGTTGCATCCACAAACCACAGCCCAAACATTGCCAACCAAGTGAAGTAGAAGAAAAAAAAGAGAAGAGGAAAAAAATTAGTAGCTGGTATTGTTTACTCCTTTTCCTAAAATTTAATATATAAATACAAAGCAAGTTCAAGGAGTAGCTTTTCTTAGAGCTGTGAGACCAATTCAAAATATAATTTTGTAATGGATCTCTATTGGAAGCAAAAGATGTAGCTGCCACACAGGAAAAAAATGAAAGGGATTACTTTTGAGCGATTTATTACATTAACTGCTTCAAGTTTAAAGATATACAAAAGATTATTTTGTTATTGAAGATCAAATGAGAGATTTCTGCAAATGATTTGTAAATAACACTCTACATATATATAAAGTCATATTCTTAATTATTGTAAAATGTTGATCTAGGACCTTGGAGAATTCATCAAGCTACAATTTTTCATCAGATTTGATTGTTGGGAAACTTATTTGTGGTGAAATTTGCTTTCTTTTCATTCCTAATATGGATTTTATACTTTTTATGGAAGCAATTCTTAAAATATCAAGGAGTTTTTATATTATCCAAGTTAACTTTGAATATTCTACTTATCGCAGCTGAGGTTCATTTCAAAATGTAATCAATGAAATATTTATGTGTCTGTCTTTATAGACACAGTTTTGTTCAAAGGAAAACAAAACTTCAGAGTCATTTAAAGTAGTCTTCAATGAGTCTTGATGAGTTTAATTACCAGAAAATGTTCTACTCTTATAATCTTAAAACAGATAAGAGATCAATGAAGATTTTTTGTTGTTGTTTAAGTATGCCTATATATTCTTCACTAGGTACTTCATGAGTTTATACAATTAATATCTAACAACTATCAACAAACAAATATGTTTAAGTTTTTGAACCAGAAATTATGAGGGATATGAGAAAAATAAACATCTCTCTGTGATATTACATTTTAGTAGTTTATATCAGATATATGTCATCAATCATCATCAACCATAAAACTTGCAGGGCATGGTAAGTGACATAAATGAGTTATAAAACATAAAGATTCATCATACCTATATTAGGGACATTACAACAGGCTTTACAAAAGATAAAACTCTTGATTAGTGTCTTTTTAAAAAAAACTTTTTTCACATTTATTTATTTTTGAGAGACAGAAAGAGACAGAGCACCAGCAGGGAAGGGGCACAGAGAGGAGACACTGAATTTAAAGCAGGATCCAGGCTCTGAGCAAGCTGTCAGCACAGAGCCCGATGTGGGGTTCGAACCCACAAACCGTGAGATCATGACCTGAGCCGAAGTTAGACACTTAACCAACTGAGCCACCCAGGTGCCCCTTGATTAGTGCCTTTAATTGTGGTAGGATTTTGGATAATGGAAATGAATGATGCCGATTCAAGAGAAGTCAGAACCCAAGATAAGAAGCTTGCCCTCCAGAGGCCATATTGTTAAAAATATGGATTTAAATATGACAAGTGCTAAGAGAAGAGAATAGGGTTAATAATAAGGAATATTGTCATTTGCTAAGGTAGCAGATTATAAAGGTGCAAAATTAAAGTAACTTAATAGGATAACTGAATTGGGAGTAATAAAATCAAAAGCCAAGATTAAATTGATATGAAAAAACAGGACCAAATATGCTTATAAGGAATTTAGTCCAAGACAAAGTTTATAAGACAAAAGCTGAAAATGAAAAAAAAAAGTGTTATTTTAGTGTCAGACCAAAAGACTGTGGCTGTCATTAATATGGGAAAGAGAATGAAATGTGGTAGGGAACATTCTGGTCATAAAAAGAACAATGTAGGAAAGCAAAGAAATAGAAAGATTTGGGTTATAGACATGTGTTGGAGGAGGGAACCAAAAAAAAAAAAACTGTATATTTTTTAGCTCATAACTCAAGCCTGGCTTTGGATGCAAGGCTAAAATATCTGTGCTTTATGAAAAATAAAAGTACTATGCTAAGGCTTTTAAGAAGTGAGTATTCCTGATCAGAGTTTCCTTTAAGTATAGCAATGTGAAATATCTGAAAAACGAAGTTCAATAAAGAGACCATATACAGAGTCCTTAAGAGTGAAAACCATGTCCTACATAAAGTTGGAGTGGTAAAGGAAAGCAGAAGATAATAGAATAGCTCTTGGGAAAGTAAACACAACTTTCTGGAATGAGAAAATGTATGGTGTTAATGAAGAGAGAGGAGCTACTCTCTTTATGGTGCCCAGTCTGTGTAACAGGAGAAATCTCAGTCCTAAATAAGAAAAAAATAACAATGTAAAACCAACATGCCGCCAAACAACCAGCCAAATAAACAAATAGACAAACAAAAAATAAATCATGATAAAAACAAATTGAGATATAGCAGACAGGGAAAGTTGATGATTTCACTTTAGGATATGCTGAGTTCAAGTGCTAGAAGAAAATCAAGAAATACATTTTTATTCAGCAATAAGGAAATGAGAAATTAGAAATCAGGGCTGAGGGCAGAACTGGATTTATTTTAGAGAGTTATTGGAGCCAAGCTCAAGCAGGAAAACCAAAGGATAGATTACTGAATATTGTGGAATATTTTCACTTACAGGATGAAGAAAGAAAGAGAATGAAGTCCAAGAGGTCTGAGAGAAGTCAAAAGAGAATAATGTCATATAAACAAGAAAGAATCTCCTCAAAAACTCACTGACTTAAACGTTTACGTTTATAACCCATCAATACCTTGATCCCTCAGTTTCCTCATCCCCTCATATTTGATAATTATTTTATTAGCCTAACCTCAGTCATGGTCACACACTAAACTTAGTCATCTTTATTACTTCACTACTATGAGGCTGAAAAATCTCAAGTATTTAAATCATAACCTCCCATCTTCTCAGCTCACTGAGCATCACATCAAATCTTCCAATCCTAGCTAATGAATCCACTATTTACCTTTAATCCTCAATTCCTCTCTACCACCTACTTCTCTCTTTAACCAGTCTTCAATGCTATCAAGATTTCTGTTTTCTTTTTTCCCATCCATTTTGCTTATTTGGTTAATTCCCAGGCATGATGAAACAAATGTTTCTGTTTCTCTTTGTCTTTATCAGAACATCAAAAAAAGGTGAAGAAAAAATGAGGAGAGGGTAAATGGTTTATTTTTTTAAATACCATTCTTGAAGTCATCATGCAAGAATAAGCATGAAAAGCAATGAGAAAAACAATTTTATATTATTAAAAAAAACAAATTTAAAGTCAAAGTAAATATTATTTCTGTATCTTTGAGTATTTGATGCATTTACAAACTTTGTTTGCTTTTCTGATCTGTGAAAATATGTATCATTATGAATATTATTTAGAATATGTGATTAGATCTATACATTTTTTGCCTTCTAAAACTTTTTAATATAATATTTAAAATATGTATTTTTACAAAATTTATATTTTGATACAGCTAATATCATAATTTAAGTTGGCTCTGCCCTCATATTTCAAATATTTAGGGCTGAAATAGTACAGTAAGTGAAGAAAAAAAGGAGAGGCTTGAAGAAATTAAACAGATGAAAGAAATTTTAAACAATTTCATTTTTAAATATATAATTTTCCATTGTATTTCTAGGCTTTTGCAGTTATTTGTACTGACTTATTTAATAAGTATGCCTTTGTGTGTTTTGTATGAGAGGGAAAAATTGTTAAATAGTTTCTTAGCCTTTTTTTTTTCTCACTGATCTCCATGCTCTTTTGTGTTTAGTGGTTTGTGGACATGCTCTTCAATCAGATGCTTTATCATCATAATTTTTATAGGTTAGTCTTTGCTCAGCATAGATATGATATTTCCCTAACCTGCACAATTCTCTTTAAGAAAAGCAATGAATTGTATTGTTTGTTTTTTTTTCTTTCTATTTGCAGTTTGAGCATCTCAGTGATTCCTGTTTAAAAAGTTCAACAATGAAACCCCTAACTCAAATATCACCAAAACTACTTCTTTCTGACGGGGTCAAAGGTGTTTAATGCAGTAATAAATGAAGTCAGTTTGAAGTGGAAAATTCAAGCCTACTTCTTCCATTAAATTGCAGGTTGACACTCTGATTCTGAATCTATCTACTCACTCATGTAAATTCCTGAAATAAACTATTACACGACTACAGTGTCAAGCAGAAGTCTCATTACATGAAAGATTAGATTTAGATAGGACAATAACATCAGTGTTACATTCATCATTTATGTTGGAAACCTCAGTAGCAAATAAGAAAAGGACTTATATCCTGATTAATCTGAGCATATGCTACTTGATTCTGTTTTTTATTTTTTTAAAGCTCTTCTTGCCTCCAAATTTAAAAGCTTGTAGTTGAAACAGAAAATAACCTACATGCAAGAGGGAAGTGCTCTTTAGAAGACTTGAAAATAATGGCCCTTTTGAGATTGTCTATGAAATCCTGGACCACTTTTTACTGAAAAGATAGTGTTCATTGATGATTATTTTAACGCTTTTGAGAAACAATGCAGTCACACTGCAAACTGTGTATAATTCCAGCCAATTTATGGCACAACAAATAAAAGATTATCTCTAGAAAAGATAAGATTGCTATGATCCTGAAGGAGTGACAGATTTTAGCACTGAAGGAAAAATATTCAAGATTGTGACAAATGCTCAAGATAATCTCTCAAGGGCTTTGCGCTAAAGCAAAACAATTACCCATGCCTTATCTATACTTAACATTTTTCTTTGGTAAATACAAAATATTAATTCCTGGTTAAAAGATCAAGAAATCTTGAGCAAACATCCATTCCCTGATCTAAGCAATAATAAATTCCTCTGTGTATGTACAATAAGCTTAAAATCACCATGATATATATAAAAACGACCACGCTTAAGAAAATATTTTTCAACTTATTTGAAACTTAGCCACTTCTGAAATCTTCCTTTGGCTAAGCTAGGTTTTGGAACATTTTCACCTTTTTTTTTTAAATCAAGAATTTAAGAATCTAAGTTTTTCAGAATCTACCACTTAATCAACATACATTAAAAGGACAATTTGTTGCCATATACAATGTATCTATAAGCATCTTAATCAGATGCCTAAAACCCATTCAGTTCCAGAGTACATTATATTACAATGATGGGATCCTATTTTCCATATAAGAGTTTCTTTACAATCCATTACTTGTACTACTGTAAAAATAATGCCAATTAACCTTATAAGATGTAATGCTTATGTTAAACACTGTGTTACTATTATAGAACTGCTTCTGCTCCATGACTTGTTTCTTTTCTAATATTAAATCCAATGGTCTTAGAAAGATAAAGGTAAAATGCAGATCATTTATCTGGTAGCTGGGGAATTAAATATTCCATATAAAGCAATGCTGAATAAAACTGAAATTCAGACTTAAATTTTTGAAAGTATATTTTAATCATTTGAATGAAATCCTTCTCAAAAGATCAAACTTATCTGCATTATTTAACATCACATTCTAGTGGCTTTTTTTTTTTTGAGCTATGATCTCTTCAGTCTGAACATACATTTTTGTATACTGATTGTTTTAGAGGAACTGAAGTGATTTAGACTTCAGCTGCATGTCAGTTGGTGTTAATACAATTATTTTCAAGCCTTCTGAGGTGTGATCCACTGAAAAATATATTTTATAACCTTACATAATGCACAAACACATACAGGAAATAAAAGCTTGCTCTTTTTAATGCAATGTGACTTTTTCTTTATTTTTCTTTTTCTTCTTTATTTCTCTGTATTTACCTTTGTAATTCTATTATTTTCTATTTTATGTTTGGCTTTCAAAAACAATTTGTTAACTGATCTTATGACTCATTCTTATGACACAACCAGCAATTTGAAAAACACTGACCCACAGTGAGAGTTCCTACGGCCTGTCTCCTTGTCCTAGAGCTGCACAGCTATTATATTTTTAATCTTGTTTTTATATAGTCACCTCACAATGTTCATCCCTATACTCTGATCTTGAGTGCTAGTGATGAAGTTGAAGATGGTGATAGCACACCATTTCAGAGACATCTGCTTGTCACAAGTCACAGTGGTTGCTGTTCTCTTCTCCTACTTTTATTTTGGTTCTCTTTTCTTTCTTCTTTCCTTGAAACATCCCAAATATTTCTGGTACTCTGAATTTGCAAGAGTTGAGCAGTAAAGCCATTATTAATTACTGGCAGATTCTTCCTATTCTAATTAGAGACTTTTGTAAATATTCATATTTTCTACAATTTGGGGCATTGTTTGCCATTTATATTTTTTGTCAAACTGTGAAGGTTAGGGGCTTCTGTTTAATTGAGATTATATGTGAAAAATTGAATCAATATACCTCACATTGTAAAAACCTGTATAATGCAAGAAAATGTCTTTAGATTGTTTGAGTATGTGGCTTTCAGAAGAAGAATGTTCTTAGTTTTACTGTTGCAGATGGCATGATACTACACATAAAAAAACTTTAAAGACTGCAAAAAAACTATTAGAACTAATGAATGAATTCAGTAAAGTTGCAGGATACAAAGTTAATATGTATAAATCTGTAGCATTTATACACACTAATCTGGAACTAGCAGAAATATGAATTAAGAAACCAATCCCATTTACAATTGTATCAAAGAAAAAAAACTAAGTAGAAGTTTAACCAAAGAGGTAAGAAACATATACTCTGAAAACTTTAAGAGACTGATAAAAGAAATTGAAGATGATACAAATAAATGGAAAGATATTCCATGCTCATGGATTGAAAGAATTAATACCGTAAAATGTCCATATTACCCCAAACAATCTAGAGATTCAATGCACTCATAATCAACATACCAATAGCATTTTTCATGAAACTAGAACAAATAATCCTAAAATTTGTATGGAACCACAAAAGACCCCAAATATCCAAAAGCAATCTCGAGAAAGAACAACAAAACTGGAGGTATCACATTACCAGATTTTGCATTATACTACAAAAATAGAGTAAATGATACAGTATGGTACTGGCATAAAAACAGACACATAGATAAATGGAACAGAATAAGGTGCCCAGAAATATACCACACTTTCATGGTCAATTAATCTATAACAAAGGAAGCAAGAATATATAATGAAGAAAAGAATGTCTCTTTAATAAGTACTATTGGGAAAACTGGACAGCTGCATGTAAAAAAAAAAAAACTGAATTACTTTCTTCCACCATATACAAAAATAAACTCAAAATAGATTAAGTACCTAAATGAAAGACCTGAAACCATAAAACATGCACACACACACACACACACACACACACACACACACACACATATTTTATCTGTCTCCTCAGGCAAGGGAAACACAAAAATAAACTATCGAGTCTACATAAAACTAAAAAGCTCTGTACAGCAAAGGAAACCATTAAAACAAAAAGACAACCTACTGAATGGGAGAAATTATTTGCAAGTGTTATATCCAATAATGGATTAATATCCAAAATATATAATGAACTCATATGATTCAACACGGAAAAAACAGATTAAAAACAGGCAGTGGAACTTAATAAACATTTCTCCAAAGACCAGATCGCCAATAGGCATGAAAAAGTGTTCAATATCACTAATTCTTATGGAAATCCAAATCGGAGCCACCGTGAGATATCACGTTACACCTGTTAAAATGGCTATCATCAAAAAGACAAGAAATAACGAGGGTTGGTGACAATGTAGTGAAAAAGGAACCCTTGTACACTGTTGGTGGGCATGTAAAAAGGTACAGGCAATATGGAAAATAGTACAGAGTTTCCTCAGAAAATTAAAAATAGAAATGCTATATAATTCAGCAATTCTACTTCTGGGTATTTATCTGAAGAAAACGAAAATACTAATTCAAAAAGATATATGTTACCCTATATTAATTGTAGCATTATTTACAATAGCCAAGACACAAAAGCAACCTAAGAATCTATCAATGGATGAATAGATGAAAAAGACATACATATACACACAGTGGAATATTACTCAACCATAAAATGCTGGAAATCTTGCCATTTGCAACAACTTGGATAGACTCAGAGGGCATTATGCTAAGTGAAATAAGTCAGACAGAAAAAGACAAATAATGTATGATTTCACTTATATGTGAAATCTAAAATCCAAAGCAAACGAAACAGAAAGACTCATGAATACAGAAAACAAATTGGTGTTTGTCAGAGGGGAAGGGTGTGGAGGGATGGCAAAATGGGTGAAGGGGATTAAGAGATACAAATTTCCAGTTATAAAATAAAACAGTCATGGGATATAAAGTACAGTATAGGAATATAGTCAATAATATTATAACTTTGTGTGGTGACAGATAGTAACTACACTCTCTGTGGTGAGCATTTATATCATAATGTATATAAATGTCCAATCACTATACTGTACACCTAAAAATAACATAATGTTATATGTCAACTATGCTTCAATTAGATAGATAGATAGATAAATAAATTAATTAATTAATTAATTAATAAAGGAAAAGTGTTCTACCAGACAAATGGCATATGTGAACAAGCACTTATCTTTGTGGAAGATAGATTTTATGAAACCTACGCATTATGAAAACCCACAAAATAATTAGCATATAGTAATTCTATTTGATTATGAATATTCAACATTAATTTAGAATCTAACTGATGTGGTTTTAGCACTCTTAGGGTTTTATCCTCATTATATACTAAGAACACCTCTTGTTTTGAATTTGTTTTGTAAAAAGTACATATAGACTCCTTCTTAGTGTCCTTTAGACAATGGCTTTATCTTTTCAAAGGAGAAAGGTATTTATTATTCTACATTTCCCTCAAAAGAACAAGGCTGATATTTTACTGTGTTCTCAGATTTGTTGTCTCAAAAATGCCCTTGTTACTGATTTGGCCCATCCTCTCTAAAGTAAATATATATAGAATCAGGTGAATGGCACAAACAGTAAAGAAAGAGTTCTAAGAAGAATGAATTCACCACAACTGAGAAGTGCTGTTAAAGGTTTTTGTTTCTTAAATTGGAATATTTTGAATGCTTTGGATACTTAGCTGAAAAAAAAGATTTTTCTATTTCACTTTTAAGAATTAATTTTAGCTTCCACATTTTGTTTCCTTCACATATTATGCAAACATAATAGTCAAAATATTTAACACAAGCACAGAATAATCTATTTCTCTTTAAGTTAACTTGTGATCACCAGAGGTATTTTAAGCTCTAACATTATGACATCTATCTATCTATCTATGCATACCTACACACAATGGCATATTACTCGGTGATGAAAAAGAAAGAAATCTTGCTAGTTGCAACAATGTGGATGGAACTAGAGGGTATTGTGCTATGCGAAATAAGTCAGTTGGAGAAAGGCAGATATCACATGATATCACTCATAAGTGGACTTTGAGAAACTCAGGAGATGAACATAGGGGAAGAGAAGGAAAAAAAAGTAAAAACAGAGAGGGAGGCAAACCATGAGAGACTCTTAAATACACAGAATAAACTGAGGGTTGCTGGAAGGGGGTGCATTGGGCGGATGGGTTAAACGGGTGATGGGCATTAAGAAGGGCACTTTTCAGGATGTGCACTGGGTGTCATATGTAAGAGATGAATCACTGGGTTCTACTCCTGAAGCCAAGACTACACTGTATGTTAACTAACTTGAATTTAAATACAAATCAATCAATAAATTTTTTTAAAAAATTGCAAGTATAAAAAAACAAATCTTAATGAATAGCACTTGCTGAGCAAAGGTTAATGTTTTCTTTAATTAAGGATGAGATATAAAAAAAGGATGAGGTATAGTATTAGAATTTTAGGTTTTTCTAATATTAGGAGTGATTTTTGTTTCTGCAATTTTCCTACAATTACCATTTTGATAACTTGTTTTTGTATAAACACACAGGCAATGTTTATATATCTTTAGATAAAGAGTAAAATACTAGGATGTAATCTCATAATTAATACATAAAAACCTACAGATTTTTAAACCCATGAGCCTAAAAGTCCACATCTTGAAAATCTCATCAACGTATATGACAGCATCATTCCACAATGGTGTCGTAAACATACTGAGACATTTTTGTGTTAGTTTCCCAATGAACATTTACATAATCCCTCAAAATAATTGGCTTTTTGTTGCAAGAAAACTGCTTACCAAGAAATGTTCAAGAAGTACATTTCCTCTATGGATCTATAATCGTGGTTCTGCATGCTCTTATGGGACTTTTGCAAGACATAGGAACATTTAATTGAAAATGATTGAGTGCCCAACACACTACAGATGCCCAGCCTAAATAACAGCAGTGGAGAGTACTGAGAGTCAGCTTCTTGTTTCGAAAACAAAACCAAATATATTCGGTCTCATTTCCAAGATAACCACTTGTGTGTTTCCAGAGAGTCAATGTGTGATTAAATTTTGAAGCCATGAGATGGGAGAAAAAGACCATATGGGCCTCAGAAAAGAAATTCATATGGGAAGGACAGCACATGAATATATAGGCTTTTTAATTATGAAAACTTAGAGCTAATTTCCCAATTTTTATACCTTTGGAAACGTGGTAGAAGAAACTGGCTATATGGCCTTTAATTAATTAAGTCAAAGTTGAATCTAGATATTGGAACACAAACACAAGCAAAACAAAACAAAACAAAACAAACAAAAAAAAAACCCCAAAAACAAAAACGCAAAACAAAACAAAACAAAATCTAAACGTCCCGCAACCTTTATTATGCCAACAACTGACATTGTGAGAGTATCTAAATGGTAAGGAGGCCCTCATGATATTTATTCCACCAATGATTTTGGTGATATTGTAAGCAAAGCACTTAAGAAAACAGACTTGTAAGAGTGTTTTCTTTTAACTTCCAGCTCATTCTATTCAACCTTTAGGACTTCACACTGCATTTGCATTGGTATCACCTTGTGGTTGTAACCTGCAGTCCTAATCTTCTTAAAGATATATAAAATTAAGAATATAATCTGCTTTTAAAGTCAAATATGTCATAAGAAAACAAATATACTGAATCATAAAATCTAGTCAGAAGTTATTTAGATATATTTAGAAGCTCTTTAGAAATACTTAGATAAACCAATAGGTTTGAGCTTACATAAGTGCTAATTGTGTTATAAATTACATTTTGTTTTACATATTTGATTGAAATATAGGCTTTCCCAATAGTTGGTGAGAGCTCTCATTCTTGCCAACTTGACCAGGTTATTGTGAAAAATCAATAAAATAGGAGAACTGAAAACATTGGGTAAACAAGAAAACATAACCATTAGTGTTGTTAATTTTTTTAATGTTTATTTATTTTTGAGAGAGAGAGTGCAAGCAGGGCTCCATGCTGACAGCAGAGAGTGCAATGTAGTGTTCGAACTCACAAACCCTGAGATCATGACCTGAGCTGAAGTCCGACGTTCAAATAACTGAGTCACACAGGTGTTCCAGTTGTTGTCAAATTTTTTTAAAGCATGTTTGTAATCTCAGTTCTACCATTTATCATCTGTGTGAAAAGGTCATATAACCCCACAAGACTTATTTTCCTTATTTCCTTATCTCTACAAACTAGAAATGATTATGAATTTGTAAGTGTTTTACAACAAGATAGTTGCATGGTTTAAATAACAGAATAAACAAAACAATTTGGGAAGCCATATCAAAATAAGGTTTTATACATCACAGACCCTGGATTCTCAAACACTCATGAGTCATGCCTTTCACTCAGTTTCAGTTGTGTAAGATTTTCAGATCTCCTGTTTTGGCTTTTGGTCAAAACTTGCTAACTGGTTATAACTTCTCTTTCATCCCAGCAGAAGTGCTCTGGAGTATAGCCTTTTTCACGTGTGTGGGACCAGAACTCATTCTCTATCCCTTCCAGTCCATTCGAATTACTCTAAAACTTTTTCTACCTTTAGCACTATGAAGGTACTGTACCTGTGGCTCAGTATTTTCCAGTTTCACATTTCAAGCTATATTATATTTTGCCCCTGACAGGGGTTCATGCCTCTGCCTCTCTTCTATCACCTCATTATTACCATTTAACCTCAGCTAACATAGCCATGTTGCTCAATCAGTTCAATCAGCCATGACTTTGGTATAGATACCTTTGCTGTTCAAACAGGCTATTGAAAGTCACAGACCATTGTCCTAGAGCGTGTTCATTCTGCATGGAACCTTGAATTTCGGAGCCATGGAAGAAATTTGAGATGATAACTCAGTTTCTAGGATTGCCATAGCAGTCCAATATTAGCATATGTATTAAATATATAATTAAGACTCCTAAGTTTAAAATTTGGTAAGATATAGAATCTGTAATTCTTTGAAAAAAATCATAATTTATCATCTTCATGATTATTATTTATTATAAATTTACTTAGAAGCAGAAATTCCATATACATTGTTAGTAATCTTTAAAACAATTCGTTCACTAGATTCAATTCTATTAATTTTTAGAGAATAAGAGTGAACCCTGATGTAAACTATGGATTTTGTTTTAAAAATGATAGGTCCATGTAGGTTCATGGTTTGTGGGATGTTGATAGTAGGGGATGTTGAACATGTGTGGAGATGGGGGTATATGGGGACTCTGTACTTTCTACTCAGTTTCACTGTGAACCTACAACTGCTCTGAAAAGTAAAGTTTATTAATTAAAAATAAAATACTTCATGTCGCTAAATGACTTTTTCAAATCCACTCAGGCCACAGATATCCACAGATTTGTAATTCAAACCTAGTTTTGTGTTTCTCTTTCTAATGTACCCCACAGCTTTTAATGCCCCAGAGCATGACCACTTAGGCATCATATCTGAACAGAAATACAGACCTGGATGGTTAATGAGATAGCTTTCTATAACATAGATGGCAGTAGAGAAATAACTATCGTGTAATTAACATCTATTTTGCATTAGGTCAAATGGTATGACATTGCTATTACTGTAGATCAATATTCTTTTTTCAAAATTTACGTTTTTGTCCAGTTTTGGCCTACAACATTTCACTCTGATGATGACTGGCTTTCTTTAACTCCTGGTTTACTTTGTCATTTCTTCTGGCTGTGATTAGATTGTATGACAAGTAATAAATAAACTATGATTTGTAAAAATGTCATTTTAGGCTGAGAAAACTGGCTTGATATAATAAAACTGTTTTGCCTTAATTTACATCTCATTTTCATCTCTATTATGCTAATAGGAAAGTGCATCAAATGCATCAATATGTTCTTATCAGATTTCTTCTTAAATTCTTGATCATTTTAAAAATCATTTTGTCCCATTTTAGAGGGACACATAATTGTCCCTAACAAGGGATGTTTTGTGCTAGGCTATTATGTATATTAGATTTATGCCAAAACATAAGAAAAATTGTGGTTATCAGAAGGTAAAATAGTAAGCAAAACATAAACATCATGCTGGATACACAGAAAAGTTTATCCATACCTATAATTATTTTCTTTTATAGATTAAATGCCAAATATACATTTATTTGACTGAAAATGTCCCACTGCTTTTGTGAAGCAAATTTACATAGTGTTAAACATTTGATTAAAATAAATGATGATTCTTTAGCTATAGCTTGTGGTGGGGGGGCAACCCCATACCTTTTAAGGTCATGACTTTAATGTAATGTAACAGCTTTTTTCTTTCTCTACTTCTATAAATGGAGAATGCTGCTGCCTGAAAGCTATCTGGGAATTCAGCCAAAGAAAGAAGAAGGTTGCAAAAACTCTGGGGACTTGAAAGAAAAGTGGTTGGCATTAGCTCTGTCCTCACTTTAAACTAAAATTAAAACAATAGACAGACATGTACAGTAATCTCTCTTTTAAGGAAAGAATACAATGCCTCTATAGTAATGTCAACTGGAACAATTTGGTCCTGGCCCAAGTTATGCAGCTGTTCCACAGGAAAACAGCAAAAGGCTTCCATCCAAAACAGGCAAATAAGGCATGATTGTTCATAAACAGTCACTGGGGCCCTCACATTTAGAACAAGGAAAACAACATTAGCATACAGGAGGGCAGGTTAGGAACATGAGTTTCAGTACTAATTGAACCATGCCATCATTTCATGATTTATACAAAAGATAGTAGTGTTATTTTGTCTACTATCCATATGCCTAATAACTGTGAATAACTCATTCTTCAGGAAATTATACATCAAATATTTTTTTTAATGTTTATTTACTTATTTTGAGAGAGAGACAGTGAATGAGCAGGGGAGACAGAGAGAGAGGGAATCCCAAGCAGGCTCTGCACTGGCAGTGCAGAGCCCAACACAGGGCTTGAACTCACGAATTATGAGATCATGACCTCAGCTGCAATCAAGAATCAGATGCTTAACCGACTGTGCCACCCAGGCGCCCCTCGGTCAAATATTTTTTTTAAGAAACAATAAAGATTTGATCATGGATTAAAGGTACAAGATGAAAAAGAATCATATATCCATTATCCATTTCTATTTTTCACCTGCTTATTCAAGGTGCATCAGGCATAAATGGTAAAGATAGTGGAAATTAAGTGTTTGTGTAGCCAATAGGAAGAAAAGCTGCCGTGTTGCTTTTTCGTGGTTTCAAAATAACAACATGGGGAATCAGGTATAAGACCTGCAAAGTAATAGAGCAGAACTTTGACAGTGAGTACCAGAGTAAGACAGGAAATTCAAGCCTGCCCACAGGGTGTATGTGATATCACACAAGTCATTTTCACTCCCATTCTTTGGGATTTTTTAAAATTCTATCTCAAAATATGGACAATCTCTCTTACTATTGTTTTTATTTTAAAACCCTGTTTGACAAAAATTTCTTTTCTCATTCCGTTCTACTTTTCATGATTCATTTTCTGAAATGGGTGGCCTTTCCATTTATTTTACTTCCCCACCGCCTACTAATTTCCTGATTAATCCATTTCAATTTGCCTTCTGTTCTACTTGCTCTAGTGAGACTGTTTTCTTTATGATCAGTAAGATTTCCTTCTGGGAAAATCCAATGATTTCTTTTCAGTCTTACCTTGGTTTTTGTCCTATATGCCTCATCTGGCACTGTTGGGGATAGAATAAAACTAAAGAGAGGCTAGGAATTACTCTGTCTTTAAAGAAGTTAATGCCTTCATTTACTAGAAATGAAAGTTACTTCGAAAATGCAGAAGAGTGGATTTTAAGATGATTCGGAAGAACAGAAGAGAAGCAGTGGTCTAAAGACGAGAAGGACTCAAAGAAGATGGCTATTTCTCTAATATCAATGGCCTGGCAATCTACTAGGAAAGAAAATGATAAAAAGGAAATTGCAAATGAGTGTACAGCACAAGAGAATCAGTTAATACATATTAATTTGTAGGCTATAGCATACAGAATATAACATTGGGAACTATAAGGTTGAAGATAAAATATAAAGACCATTTTAACTCTTATGGAGTGACCAGAAGATATTATACTAATCACGGATATTTTGTGTGGTTATAACCTCCTGCTAGAAACAGTCAGTTTGTTAGGCTTTTGTCAACTTTCCAGAAAGGGCATGCATGTAGAAAAAGTCCTGCTAAAAGAGGATGGAAAAAGGAAAATATTTCTTAAGACTAACCAGTTTTTCACCTTCAGGCATCTAGGGGTTCATCTTCAGGGCTAAACATTATTGTAGGGACCATCCTAGTTCTTCAAAAGTTACTTTGGCTAGCATAAGTGACAATTTAAACTTGGCAATTGAAATAGAAAACAGCTGAACGAATGGAAGTCTGGGGCACTTATTGAACTGAATTTAAATCCTGAGTCATCCATTTTAAACTTGGGTGAATAAAGGAAATTTGGTTACCATTGTTGAGATTTAGTTTTCGTTTCTGTAAAATAAGGAGTGCTTTCTTATTTCCTTTATCTTTTTCCAAAGTGCTATGATATTAATCGGGATTTTTCTGACAAATGTAGCATTTCTATTTCCCAAACTTCTGGAAGCTTTGTATTACTAAGTAAAATAAATAAATGAAAGGCTATTATACTTTTTGTTCATCTGCAGTGCAGAGGAGTAATACACACCCACGCTTATTTCTAGGTAACTGGAACAGAGACCCACAATAGGACACAACCATAAATTATTCAACCATATCTGAACTGGTGAAAAACAACTACCTAAAGAGCCAATTATGTAGACCTCCAAAATGAATTATTCACATAAATTAAATGCTCTTTCTACTGGTGGAAGTAGATGTGGAACCAAAGAGTAGATCATTGACAGGTAATTAGATGCTATTTGAACAGGGATATATCATTTCCATCGTCATCTCATTTATTTTTTTTATTTTTTTTTTAATTTTTTTTTTCAACGTTTATTTATTTTTGGGACAGAGAGAGACAGAGCATGAACGAGGGAGGGACAGAGAGAGAGGGAGACACAGAATCGGAAACAGGCTCCAGGCTCTGAGCCATCAGCCCAGAGACTGACGCGGGGCTCGAACTCACTGACCGTTGAGATCGTGACCTGGCTGCAGTCGGACGCTTAACCGACTGCGCCACCCAGGCGCCCCCATCGTCATCTCATTTAATTGCCTAAGTTGTACACATATTCCAAATGTACACATATGTACTTTGGGGCAGATCAGTGAAGAAAAGGTAAAAGCAAAACTCCTTTGCTATGCCCTCACCCTGAGTTCCTTTGTGTCCTCATGTATATGCTGACCTCTGAGATTATAAGGAGGAAGAAAAGCAAAAACAAAACAAAACAAAACAAAATAACAACAGAAGCAGAAGCAAACAGAGAGAGACTGTTGTGGGAAATAATAAGTGAAAGCAACGGAGCGGGGGGGTGGGGAATGGAAGGAAAAGTTAGGAAAGAAACTCTGTTGTTAGATACACAGAATCACAACTAAAGAAATTAGGAATTAAGCATGTCTGAAGCTGACTAGAGTCTATTCCATTTCCTTCTCTAGTTGAAAGTACTGAATTTGTAGCCAGAAGTTCTTGTTAAAGCTATAATACCGACATGCACAGCTACACTCAGCATACTGTGGTAGAAAAATGTTTTCTATAAGCAATTTAAGCTTATCAGAAGGTGAGAACTATATAAGTGAATTGCACAGTGTATATGTAGTAAGCTACTATGAGAAAGTTTTTTCCTTTCAAGGTCTAAAATGCCTTAAGTGTTTTTTAAAAGATAGAAGAAAAATAATGGATTTACTGAATGTTCTTTAAATCAGTATTATTTTTATCGTTAGAAAAAAAATACTGGAGGAGAGAACAGTTTTAAAATATCAAAACTTTGATTAAAAAAGTGTGAATTCACTTAGTGTGTTAAAAATTATAATACCACATAATTGAGGATTTGATATTTCAGGCTCTGTCTTAAAATTCTTTTAGAAAAATTTCTCATGGAATAATAAGAAGTTTACACTTAAATAACAAATATTATCAGGCATAATTTTTTTAAGAATTTAACTTGATTTGCACAGAAGCAGCCCCCTATCATTATATACTGAAAACAATTAAATTTCTCCTATTAAAATTTAAACAGAAATACAAATTAATTGGAAGCTTTTAAAATAATCAAATAAATGACTTTCAGCTCAATCTAGACTCCCACTATATTAGAATGATCAAATGGCTGTCAAATAGTCTTTGAGTAATACATATTTGGATAATTCACACTTAAATTTTTTATAAAAATAGATTTTCTGTGTTTATAAACATGTTAGATGTTTATAAACATGAACGCCAAAAAGTAATTTAAAGTTGAAGTGATATTAGAACTTATGTATTCTAATAATGAAATCACCTTACAATTGGAAATGTTGAAGCATATCACATTCACAAATTATGTCTCATGGGGGCTATATTAGAAATGTAGATGTTATTTCCCTTATTACAAAAATGATTTCCCTTTTAATTTTAAAACTTGGGGATATTTTGAGGATGTTTCAATATTTTCAAAGATTTTCATGGGAGAAGTTCAGCAATGTGTAACTTCTATCAATCTCATAAACAGTGACTGATTAAGCCCACTTTCCTTTCAGGTTGAAATATCTTACTAGAAATAAAAAGAAAAAAAATCACAGCTGGAAACCTTCCCAGAAACTTCACTAGATGACAAAGTAAAAGACCAATCTTCCACAGATACTTAATGAAGACATGGTTCAGGGGATTTCTGTTCTAGAGATGACTTTGCCCACCAAGAAAAGACAAAAACAGTGGATTTCTGCCATTAAAGCCTGAAATCAAAGCAGTATAGGAGAAAAAGTGAAAAACTTTATTGCTCATTAAATCACTTACAGTGGTTTTCCTTTGGATTCACAAGTCAAAATTAATGGCTGTCCTTCTTGTGGAAAAGGAGTGGATGGTATAATCTTAACTGATGGTGTATCTAGAAAAAAATGAAAAGGAATATTAAGAAATGACACTAAATACACATAAAACTATACATTTAATAGTTGCACATTATGGTGTAGGTTCAGGCTTTATCTTACTATCGTGTATATTTACAAGGAATTTCTCAGAGTTAGCAAAACAGAGTATACAATTTTAAGAAGCTACCACCCTGTCTGTGAAAAGCTAACAAAAATATCTGAATATCTTATGAGCACCACTGTTGTGTTATTTCTGAAATCTGAATATAAAAGTGAAATTGCAAAAAGTGGTTCAGATGAATATCAAGCATTCCATACAATTGTTTCTTTGACTATTTATAGATGGCTATGAATACTATTATTATGGACCGAATGCATTTATGTACATTTGAATAACAGCACTTTTCTGTGGCAGGAATACCAGGAATCACAATAAAGAACCCACAAAGAACTCAGGATCATAAGCATACTGTCTCATAAGCATTATGCAGAATCTCTTTGAAATACAGTAATGCAGCATTTGGCACATGTTGCTTGCTCTAAAGTACAGTTGGCAAATAATTTAAAATCGTTATTTTGAATATTACTAGAAGTTAACATTTTGTTACATATGCTACAGCATAATTATTATAAAATATTTTATTTCCATTTTAAAATCATCCTTGGTGAAAGAAGATTCAAAAATACTTTCAGACATAATTTTCACACCACGTGATATTATTTCATCAACACAGAGACACATATTTCATAGCAGAACTGGAAAATAAGCTTAAAATCACAGATGATGTAAACATACTCATTGCTTATTACATCTGCTTATTCTTACATCTGTTTTGCTTATTGCTAGTCCTAGCACTGTGTGGCCAACACAACATGGAATCCCAATCAACGTGGGATTGCCTCCTGCTCTTATCTCTGCATCCTCATCAAAAAACAAAGTAGGCTCTGAATGCTCCAGATAGTCACAATTATATTCCCTTCCCTTACCTGTGATGGAAGAACTGAACCATCCTGGGGTTATATTCACTCTCTGACTTTGAAACTGATAAGTATCTATCAACTGTAATTTTTAGGTTTGTTCTCTTCCTTCAGGAAAATATTACTCAGCCTTGTCATATATCAAATGGTAAACTATGATCCTGTGGAAGACCTTATATCATACTTATAAATTATTTATATGTTTTAAATACATTCTTTTTCAGTCCTTTCAACAAGATAATATACTCATGATAATCAACAATAATATCCTGGTTGCACATAAGCATTCCATATATATTAGGGTAGATAATTTCAATGTGAAATAATCCAGAAAAAAAAAACAATTTGAAGAACTATGACACATATTCATCATACCTTTAGCCGGTAGGGGAGAAAAATTTAATAAAGGATTAAATTACCTTCGGTAATTTTTCGATTATCACCATCACATTTATGGAATCAGTTATTGACTATAATGACTGTGTAATATTTCCTCAAAGCAGAACATTTTAAAAAGGGAAGGCAAAATGTTAACAATTATACAGGGTAACAAATGTGAGCCAGAATGATTCTGGAAAATGAGGTCTATTGTCTTTTGAAATTTGACATGTATAAAAAGCAAAATGTAATTTCATCTTGACAAATAAAAACAAGCTTCATTCCAGAGAAAGAAGTAGGAGAAGAAATTTCAGAAAAATGTGATTCTAGGAAAGAGAGTCGCATTAACTTGGGTGTCTGTGATGCTTAATTTTATGTGTCAACTTGCCTGCACCAAGGGGTATGCAGATACTTGCCCAAACATTATTCTGGGCATTTCAGTGAGAGTACTTTGGTAAGAGATCAACATTTAAATAAGCAGACTGAGTAAAGCTGATTGCACTCACTAATGAGGGTGGGCCTTGTCAGATGAGTTGAATGCCTGGATAAAACAAAAAAATGATCCTCCCCAAATAAGAGAGAATTCTTTCTGTCTGAGGGCCTTCAAACTAGAAGATTGACTTTTTTCCTGTTTTGGACTCAAAGTGAAACATTTGCTCTTCTTGGGTCTTGAACCAACTGGTCTTCAGACTCAACAACACCAGCTCTCCTAATTTATCAGCACTTTGGACCCAGACTCAAACTAAATCATCAGCTCTTCTGGGTCTCAAGCTTGGCAATTCAGCCTGCAGGTGTTGGGATTTGCAGCCTCCCTAGCTGTGTGAGCCAATCCCTTATAATAAATCTCTTTATGTATACATTTTATTAGTTTTGTTTCTCTGGAGAACCCTGACAAATACTGAAACCTAACAAACAGACCCTGAGACATGACTTTTATGGACGTGGTATTAGGAAGGACAAGAAAGTGAGACAGGAAGAGAAGGAAGTAAATAGTGTGCTCTTGAGCAGATTACACAGTGGGCAACTGGGATTCAATTCTGCTATGGATCTCTGAGGGACAATGTAGGGAATGCCTCAGAGTTACCGTGTTCAATGAGCAAGGGAGAGCAGTATTTAGGGAATATTTACCGATTTTCATTAGTGTTTGGTTGAGGATTACTCTGGAGGAAGTGAAGACTATCATTTCCCTGGCATTCCTGGTCTGCTCAGTGCCCAGAAATGGTGTATGAGAAAGGGATATGGGCAGGTCGCCACAGGCAATCTGTGTCAGCAAGGTAAAATGCATAACAGTGGGTAACTGTTAGACTAGAGGAAAACAGAATATGGTCTGATTTCTCTTAGCTCTGCCGGTTTTGTATAAGTAGTTTATTAGAGGTGAGACTTTGTATAGCAAATTATTCCCTGAAGCAAGATTCAGGATTCCTTTCATATCCAAAATACAGAATTTTAAGCATAAGAAAATGCTGAAGCACATAATATGTTTTGCATGCATTTCTGTGGAACTTTCAAAAGGTAAGATCACCAAATAACCTCTGAAGTAACCAAAATCGAGGGATATAACACAATGCTCTTCTATTTTACTTCAGTTACCTTACTGAAAATGTTGACTAGTCTCTATGCCTAAGAATGATCTTTGCTAGGTTTAAGAATACCCCCCTCTCTATAGCCTATCACTCCATGTTTCTGATTCGACTCTTAAATCTCTGGCTATTGCCCCTCAAATTCTGTTGAGTTGTCTTTTGGAATTTAGCCTCTAAATACTGAGATCACCAAGATCATGATTTGTTCTCTGGTAATTCTCGTTGGGTCCTTTCAGCCACAGCCATCACTTCGGTTTCTATCTACTCACCAATCATTCTCAGGTTTACATCCTAGAGCAGCTCTCTACCACAAACCACACGTACGTAATGCAGCACCTATCGGACATGTCCACTTGAATGTCTAAAAGACATGGTGCCTTTACTATGTCCTAAATGAGCTCAAGGTCTCCAACCCCTACCTCCCTGTTCCTCATCTGGCAACCTCTAGCCCTATAGATACAACCAGCCTCCACCCAGCTACTTACACCAGACACCTCCTGTAACCTTGTATTTCTATCATCAATCAGTTCATCAGGTCTGGTTGATTGACCTCCTGAATAGTTTTCACATCGATTCAGTTCTTTTTTATGGCTGCACGACTACTACTTTTATCTAGTTTACCACAATAGTGAATGGTCTCTCTCGTGTTAATTGTTGTCCCCCTAAATCTAACTCTTAGAACTTAATAAAGTTGTCTTCTCAAAACGTAAATCTGATACCATCAGTTTTCTGCATGGTTAATCTTTGCTCTTAAGATTAAAAGCACAATTATTAAGATAGCCTTTCAGTTTCATGTGATCTGTACACTTCTTGACTCCCTTGCCTTCTAACACGCTTTTTCATTCTTTGAATTCCAGATAATTACACTTTCTTTCAGGTCCTTTAATAAATGTGTTTCATCCTGCTTTTATACAAATTGTTTGGAATACTCCATTCTGGGGGAGCTTCTTTAACTCTTTTAAATCTCAACTCAAATATCATTTGCTAAGGGCATTCATTCATTATCCTCAAGTGTGATAGAAAAGATACCTCTTCTATATGTTCTCTTTTTCACGTTTATGTGATTTTAAAACAGCCACTGCTATTTCCTCAGTATCTCACACAATACTTGAAAATCTGTGCTTGATAAATAAATTCTTAAATGAATGAATACACTAAAGATTTTGTTATGCTTTCTTATTGGTTTGGTATATTAATTTTAAAATATTAAAAAGTGCTTAATTCAAATTTTGTTGTGGTCTGTTGTATGTAAAATTAATCTTAAATATTTTTTTTATTTAAATTTTTTTTAACATTTATTTATTTTTGAGACAGAGAGAGACAGACCATGAACGGGGGAGGGTCAGAGAGAGAGGGAGACACAGAATCTGAAACAGGCTCCAGGCTCTGAGCTGTCAGCATAGAGCCGGACGCGGGGCTCAAACTCACATACCACGAGATCATGACCTAGCCGAAGTCGGACGCTTAACCTACTGAGCCACCCAGGCGCCCCAAACTAATCTTAAATATTCATGTTATAAGCCTTAGATAGACTTATACTCTTAGCTCATATTTAATTTAATTAAATTTCTGTTGCTGACTCTCTTCCTTGTATAAATCTTCTGTTAGATAACATTAGATAACAACTTTTCATGATTATAAAAATGACCATTTGTTTTTTAATGCAAATATCTCATAAATAAACTAGTTTCTCTCCTCTATGATTTTGGCAGGGGTATCACTCATTTGTGAACAAATTTATTCAATCAGTCAAAATTCTAAGTTATGTTTCCACATAAGTCAGCATTTCTCTTTAAATAGTCCATTTTAACAATATACACAAAATTACATTTTTTACCACATCAAATACAACAGTAATGTGATTATTACCCCAAACTTGACTCTTTCTCAAAGAATTTTTTTATTAAAATTTTTTCAATGTTTATTTATTTTTGAGAGAGAGGGAGAAAGAGTTTAGTGGGGGAGGGACACAGAAAGAGGGACACAGAATCTGAGGCAGGCTCCAGGCTCCGAGCTGTTAGCACAGATTCAGGGCTCTAATTCACAAACTGTGAGATCATGACCTGAGCCAAAATTGGATGCCTAACCTACTGAGCCACCCAGGTACCCCAAAGAATTTTTTTAAAAACAAAAAGTAATTTGTGCTTTAACAGGTTTTTACTTAATGATAAAGATATCCGTCATTACTACTTCTATTTTATTTTCATCAATCACTTTGTTGTATCCATAAGGGAGTTGATCAAGCACTGCTAGGTTAAAATTATTTTAGTGAAATATCAATAAGATTCTATACAAATGTCTTTAAATTGGTATAGAACTCCGATACTTATTCAGTTATCTTAGCCAATAAAAAGACAAACCAAAAGTTATAGTCATTTAAAAAAGTGAGTTAAATTTAAGAATCTTCAGTCTCCAGGATTTCTTCAAAATATATATTTTAATAATTGAAAACAACAGGTAAACATATTTTTCTCTACTATTTATTTTGTTATATATCAAAAAAAATGGAGAAAGTGTCACTTCTAAAAAGTGTCACAATGCACAACAGATAATAAATAATGATTTTAAAAATAATCTTAAATTTATGCATGTATTAGCCCATTAATCTTTTTACCAACCAAGGTATAAATAGGAATGAGAAAGTGAATACCGTACAATCCAAACCTTTTATTGCATGCCTTTGCCAAGTTATCTGTTAATAATTTTAAACTTTCTTTTTCTGTTCATATTTCTTAAGTTATTTGTAGATTTTCTGCTTTCAAAAAATTGGGAATATTTTTTAAAAGTTTATTTATTTATTTAATTTTGAGAGAGAGAGAAGGAGAGAGAGAATCCCAAGCCGGACACTGGGTTTGAACTCACGAACCATGAGATTGTGATCAGAGCTGAAATCAAGAGTCCAACGTTTAACTGACTGTGCCACCCAGGCACCTCAGGATTGACAGTATTTTTTTTTAACTGAAGTTTACTTAAATAGTAATTCCAGGCTTGCTTCAGAAATAATCTATTCCTACATGGAATATGAATTCATTTCATCCTGTTTCACATCTTCACAAAACAGAATGGCATTTTTCTTTAGTTGTTTGGGAATATCTACTGTATTGTTTTTACATTACTAACATAATACATTGTATTGTACCAATTAATGATAGTAAATAAGGAGGTCAGTAAAATGCATTATTACTGCTCTGAATTTATCTTAGCTTTGTCTTATACGTGACACTTCTTTGTTTTGAAAATAACGATTTCTATGTCTGTTTTAAAATGTCTTCAAGTAAGTCAACTCTAACAACACCACACTCATTGAACATAAATGTACTTATAGAATGATATATAATGTTTATGATATTAATATAAAGTGTTTATGATTAATATATAATGTTTATGATTAATATATAATGCTTATAGCATATAAACATATATATAATAGATAATACACATATATAATATATAATAAGCACATACAAATGGCAAAGGACAGCAAATAATTTGGTTTAAATTATTTCATAATACAGAATGTATACTGTTAATATAAAACACTGCACATAGTAAAATACACATTTTTTTTTACATGGCTGCTTCATTCAACACATTTTTAGCCTTCAAGATCCAAGGTCTTAACCTATTTAATTGTATGGTCTCAGATCCTAACAAAATGCCTGAAATGTTGTAAGGGTTCTTTAAGTGTTGAGTGAATAAGTGAATGAGTTGCTTCTCATTTCTCTCAAAATGCAAGCAAATGAGAAAGTTTTGCAGAAGAATAGAGAAAATAGGGATATATTCATTCATCCAAAAATAATTTTCAGTACTAGCAAACAAGCAAAATATGCAGATATTTAAAAAGCCCAATGTTTCCTTTCCAAGGCTTTTGTAGGAACAATATCACTCTTTAAAATCTATTTTTAAAATTACTAAAATGTGGAAAGAAAACACACTTTATTCTGAAGCATTATTTCTTGTACTTATCTGAAAAATTCTAGGTTTCATTTAGAAACAAGCACAATTACTATCAAGAGATAGATTAATGCACAATTATCATTTTTATTAAAAATTTTAAAGGCTTTATGAACTTGGGAAGGAAGGACACCTCCTGTTTTCCTTGAACAACTCAGGATTTGAATCAAAGTAAAGATATTGATCCAGTGAAATGGATTTTCTATACCCTTAACAAAGATTTTAGAAAAGAGAAAAGATCTGTGATGAAGCTATCATTAAACCACCTAATGGACACTCTTGAAAGCACAAGCTCTTAAAGTATTTAGTGTCAGTCGTTCAACATTTATCCATCACTAAGGGTTTTGTAGGTGAATAAAAAGTTTTAAATCAAATGTTTTACCAATAAAAAAAAGAAAGGAAAGAAACACCTTACCTCTTCTTTAATCAAAGAAATACAACAGAAATTTAAGGTTATATAAAATAACATCAGCCTGTTCTGCATGATGAAAAATTACTGAATAAGGGAAACAATCATAAGGGAACATCTAACATTAGCTTACTAATATATCATTAGCTATATAGTGTATCATTCCATACAGTATAATATATTGAGTGAACAAAGATGGTTTATAACTTAAGCAACAGTCATTTGCATTGCCCATGGCATTATGTGGATCCTTGGTTAAAAGCAAAATATCATCTTGATCATTTTATGTGTTCACAAAAGTTATTTCCTATGAGTAGTCCGTAATAAACATTTATATAGTTCCTAAAACATATAAGGAATTGTACTATTACCATTCATATCCATTGTTTACCACAATTGTAACATTATAACATTATACATTATAACATTCACACTGTAACATGCAAAGCCCTAGTGTTAGTTTTCATAAGTAGTGCTGCTGAGTGCTTATTACATTCTTAGAAAAGCAAGTTCTTCAGAGCAGAGATTATGTCTGTCTTGTTCACTGGTTTATCCTTGGCCATAAAATAACTCCTGGCCCTTAATTAAATATTTATTGAATAAACGAAAAGCAGATTTTTATATTTTCCAACTACTGGTTAGGACCACTAGTGTGTTATAAAATCAAATTTATGTGTCACAGCAATCTTCTAATAAAATGAACATTGATCAAATACTTGGTAAAAGTTATCATTGTAAATGTTCTATATGTGTTGTCTCATTGAACTCTTTCATACAGCATGCAAGGTAGACCTTGGTTGACTTACTGTACAGAACATAAAACTAAGGCTCAGAGGAGTCACTCACCCCAGTTACACGATCACAAATCACTTAGACAGTTTGAATCTTGTTCCCCTGATCTTAACCACACCTCAATAAATTTGTGTTTCCTGTTCCCTCTTAGAATGGGAATTGGTGCTTTTTGTAGTAACTTTTTTGTCTTCTATTGTTCTCCAAAATCACCTTTTTTTTCATCTGGCTGAATTGGAAACTGGCAAAACATTTGCTTTGACTCTGTATGATCTTCAAATTATAAAACCTATCTGGCACTGTTACTAAATTCTAGGTATAAACCACATAGACTATCAGTCTGTCTATTTGTCTCTCCTCTCTCTCTCTCTCTCTTTCTCTCTGTCTCTTCTTTTATAACCCTCTTAAATCTCCCTTTCACATCATTTTCCTCTTTGACAGATGAAAATATTCTTTTGAGTGAGGTGGTTAAAAGGTACAAATTTCCAGTTATAAGATATATAATTCTGAGGATGTAATGTATAGCATGATGCCTATAGTTAACATACCGTATGCATATTTGAAAATTGCTAAGAAAATAGACCTTAAAAGTTCTCATCACAGGAAAAATAATTGTAACTATGTGCAGTGACAGATGTTAACTATATATATATATATATATATCATGAATAATTATGTTGTATACCTTAAACTAATACAGTGTTATAGTATTAGATATCAACTATATATAAAAATTATATATTAATAAAACTGGGAAAATGTTTAAAAAATATATACATTTCCTTATTAATTATTATGATATATCCTTCACAAAGATTAGGTGACCATATAGTTGACATACCCTTCTCAATAAGGTGTTTCTCTTCTCTGTAAATAATACAGAATAATTCCTACAGCAAATTTCTGTCAAGGACAATTGAGAAATTTTGAAGTATTTTGTAGATGAAAGAGTTGTGATTCTTTGCCTTATAGCAATGTTATTATATAAAGATTTCTGAACAAAATAATTTAATTAGCAACCTTATACTAATTAGCAACCTTATACGTATCTCTCAGTAATTACATAAATACTAAAGAAAATTAGGCACCGATTCACCTTTGTGAAGCCGCTTTGGAGTTTTCTCTAAAAGAGTGGTTCTCAGTTAGAGGCAATTTTGCCCTCCCCTCCCCAGGACATTTGGCACCATCTAGAGACATTTTTGCTCTTTACAGTGTTGGTGAGATGTAGAAGGGATCCTAGTAACATTGCATAGACAGAGCCCAGGAAGGTTGCTAAATATCCTTCAATGCACAAGACAGCCCCTCCACCAGAAAGGTTTGCCTGGCCCAAGATAGTGCATAGTAGTGCCCTTCTGTAAGACATTTACATTCATTCTATTCATTACCTATATAGCTCTTCCTTGTTACAACGGATTAGGAACAACCAGAGAACTGTGAAACCACATACATTTCTATGGGATGCGTGGTCTTTTCTCAAATCTCTACTTCTGAAATGAAAGAAGTGCTGAATACTCTGAGGAAGGCTGTTAAAATACTCTCCTGAAATGAAAAGCTGAAAATCAAACTCAGGCTACACCTCAAGGTCCACCACTTTTTGTGTGGATACACCAACCATTTCAGCTGCAGCATTATCTGCTATCTATTTCTTCTGTGTAAGACTGACTTTTTCTCAGACGTCCAATCTATTTTTCCTGTTTGTAATTTTACAGTAAAACTCAGACCCTCACTTTCCTTTTAACTCACAACATTATGAAAAGAATGTTCAAAACTATCAGGTACTTTTTCCTTCAACAGTCTATGAAATTCCTTTTAATTCTAGTGAAAAATTATTTTTGTGACAATATTTAATGTATTCAACAAATGTATACAAATGAGTGTGTGTAGAAGACCCACTGCTACCACTTTTCAAGCACTATAGACCCACAAATATAGTAACCCATAGTAATTTATTCAAATAAGATATCATGTACAGCTCCAAATCATGCAAAATTTAAAATTGAAAGCAACACAGCATTTGATGAAGAATTATAGGTGTTAGGAAGGAAGGGCTTATACGTATTTATCAGAAACAAAGAAAGTTACCCAGAGAAGTGGCACTTAAAATAGTTCAAAGATTACATAGTATTTGAACTGGCATTTTTCTAGAGGTAAAGAATAGAAGGAAATTCAAAACAGTTGAACAAAGGGTTGTTGTAGAGAAGATGTGGGCTGTGTATGACGTTGTATGTGAGCCATCCAGAAATAATATAAAGTGTAGGATACGTTATCTCTAAAGGGTGCTGACAGCAGCATTGTAGGGTTTTTTTCCCTAATATCATCAAATTTTTAATCTTTTTTTAATTGAGTATAAGTATTCTATTTGTTTCAGGTGTACAACATAGTGATTCAACATCTCTATGTTGTAAGTGTAGCTACCATCTGTCACCATACAATGCTAATATAGTATCATTTACTAGATTCCCAGTGTTGTGCCTTTTATTCTCAGGACTTATTCACTCCATAACCGGAAGCCTGTGTCCCTCACTCCCCTTCACCCATTTTGCCCACCCCTCCATCCTTTCCCTCTGGCAGCCATTGATTCATTCTTTGTATTTAAAGGTCTGATTCTACTTTTTGTTTGTTTATTCATTTGCTTTGTTTTTCAGATATTACATACGAATGAAATCATATGGCATTTATCTTTTTCAGTCTGACTTATTTCACTTCCCATAATCACCAAATTTAAGATTGATTTTTTTTTTTCAATTTTGGTAAATAGTGTATGTCTGGGCAAAATTACAAAGCAAATTCTCTCTCTCTCTCTCTCTCTATATATATATATATATATTACTTATTTCATAGGTTTTCTGTTTGTATTCTCAAGCTTTTGCATTTCCTTTCACAATGTATAGACCTCATAGAAAGTTTTCCTAAAATTGTTTGCATACATAAGGTATGTTACTTTCCTAATACTAATACTAATAATGAAAAACCCAGCACTTATAAAACATTACTTGATTTAATCCTTGCAAAAAATATGAAGTAGGTACATTTTCCAAATGAGGAAATTAGGTTTAGCATAAAGTCACTTAGGGAAACTTGAATTCCAAACTAGCCTTATCTGACTTCAGAACTAGAACCTTTAAAAATGCAGTATTGATTTTCAAGGTCGCACTGTTTTCCAAATATATTTTCTTTAAAAGCTTCTATATCACTGCCGTGGTTGTTAACCTGTATTTGGACACCAAACATTGTAGTTTTGTAAAAGCATGGCCTATCCCTATATGGCACATCTTACCTACCACCTCAAAGAACAGATGGACTGTGATCACTACTCACTAACGAGCTCCAATGTGATCATTCTACACTTAAACCAAAAATTAAATAGCAAATTCTAAAATCATAGTCATCACAAAGAAAACCGAAAGGCATTTTGAGGGCACAATAAAACTTCCTGCAACTCTCTAATAATTACTAAAATCACTAGCCTTGTTCTTAATAATATAAATAAAAATTTTCCTCCTAAAAAGATAGGGAAGGTTAACCCTTCGCATATTATTAGAGTTCAATGGCCCCAAGTTTAGTTGTCGAGCTTCTATATGAAACAGTTCTATTTTTAGAGACTGCATTTCATGATTTGTACCCTTTTATAGAGGTCCTCCTAAAAACAAAGAGAAAATCTACTTTTCAAAATTTACTTTTCAATTACGATATGAAAACACTGGACTCTTTTGTAAATCTAAGATAACATTATGAAATTATATGGGTGTTATATTTTCTGTAGTATGAAAAATCTTGCTACTTTAGCATTTTATGAATTACTTCACCATTAACTTGACCATAACTCATCAATTATCCCCAAGTATACTAAATGGAATGACATAATACGAAAATGGAAGTATGATGAAATCATCTAGAGTGATGGTGTCCAATATAGTAACAACTAGTGGCATATGACTATGTAAATTTCAATGTAAATTAATTAAAATTAAATAAAATTTAAGCCACACTTCATTAGTCACAAGATCTACATTTCAAGTGCTTAGTAGCCACATGTAGCTAGTTATTGACTACTTACTATTTTGGGACAATAAGAACATTTCCATCATGACATGAAACTATATTAAACAGTGCCGGTGTGGAAGGATTATGCGAGAGTGATGTAAATCATCACTGTTGCCTGATCCCCATTCATGTATAGGGTTGGTCAGATTTTGTATTTTTTTCGTGGTAGCAGAAAAGAAGTCTGGAAATAAAAAACATCATTCTAGTTTTGTTTGCTTGTTTGTTGGTTGTTTTGTTAGCTTTCATGATCATTTGAGAATTCTGAATCTTTCATTTCCTGCTCAGAATAGCAAGAGAAGAAAGTTGACAGAGAAAGAGATCTCAAAATTATTAGATAGATCAGATGATAAATGCAGAGAGAAAACAGTAGGACTCAAGAATATAATGATGGTGAAACAGAAGTCTTCACTTATGAAATACTAGAAGAATTTTATTAAACTCAAAAATCAATAAGTAAACAATTTGTTTCTAAGGAAACAAAGGGAAGGTCTTTATCACACAATATTTTGCAACTAGATTTTGCTAAAAAGAAAATATGACAATGTTTTTTCATTTTTATGCTTTCTGTGCATTAGAACTTATATAGTTCATAAACGGATAAATGCTGAAGTCATTTGGTAATAATAAAATTTAAATTCATTTTACTTTTTAATTTAGCTGGTGCTTATAAATTGAAAAATAAAAATGCTTGCAATTATAGAACAAAGATATTTTTCCTCTCTTTGACAAAATTAGGAACCACCAAAGTTTTTAAAAGTGTTTCATTCTGACAACTCAAGGGAAAAAAAGAACCAGAAACAATGATTAAATAGGACAAGGTAGACATACATTTTAAATCTGGACTCGGTATTTACAATATGATGTGTTCCAGGACCATACATGACAGTTGTTGCCCATTTGGGGCATATATATCATCAAATCCAGGGAAATATGGAAAAGAAATTCAAGTTTGCTATATTTAAATTATTATTAAAGAGTCTAACAAAGTTGTTTTTCATTATCCCTTTATTATTACATTTTCACATTGTTAAAAAATAACTTACAGCCTAAAAATCTAAAAACAATACAGCTCTTAGGCCCAGAGGGTAAATGGTAATTACATTCTTTCCTGACATATCAAGGATTAGCATAATAAAGTTTAATATATTGGTGATTATATTTGTGGTAATTATAATATAATCAAATTTATAATACTTCTTAATCATAAATTTATAAATATTGACAAAATTACGATATCAAAGAAGTCTGAGGATTGACACTACTTACTTCAAGACAGTAACCTAGTCAGTATGGTATTAATGCAAAATAAATAGATCAAGGAACAGAATAGAGAGCTCAGAGAGAACCCCACATATGTATAGTCAACGGATCTTTAACAAAGGAACAAAGGCAATTCAATGAAGAAATGATAGTCTTTTTAACAAATTACAGAACAACTGACATTCACAAGCAAAAACATGAATTCAAATACAGACCTTACATCTTTCACAAAAATTAACTCAAAATGGGTCATAGACCTACAGGTAATGTGCAAAACTATAAAACTTCTAAAAGATAAGATAGGAGACATCTAGATGACCTCAGGCTTAATGACAACTTTTTAGATACAACACAGGGAGCATAATCCATGAGACAGAAAAAAAATGATAAGCTGAACTTCATTTAAATTAAATATGTTTGCTCTGGAGAAAGACATTTTAAAAAAATGAAAAGACAATGGGGGAAACTATTTGCAAAGGATATGTGTGATAAGTGACTGGTATCCAAAATGTGCAAAGAACTAACACTTAAAGCTCAAATGAGAAAAACAACACAATTAAAAACCTGGCAAAAATCTAGATAGACACCTCACCCAAGAAGATATGAAAATGGAAAATAGCATATGAAAAGATGCTCAGCGTCATAAGACATTATGGAATCGCAAATTAAAATGATACACCACCACTGTTTAGAATGGCCTAAATCCAAAACACTGACAATTCCAAATGCTAGTGAGGACATGGAGGAACAGGGACATTCATTCATTGGTGGTGGGAATGCAAATTAGGCAGCCATTTTGCAAGATAGTTTGCAGTTTATTACAAAGCTAAATATGGTCTTGCCACACAATCCAACAATACGATTTATAGTACAAGATAAACATGTTTAGATTTTTCTAAAATTTCATGTTTTAGTCTTAGTAGCATTAAGATACGTTGCCTCTTCTTTTCGTAATCAATTCATTTGCTTTTGCCAAAATTTGTTCTAATTAAAATTTGAATGCCATTTACTCAAGGAAGTTGAAAACTTCTGCTCAAACAAAAAGCTGTGCACAGATATTTATAGTAGCATTATCCATAACTGCCAGAATTTGGAAGTAACTAAGATTTGTTTTCAATAGGTGAATGGATAAACAAATCCTGGTATATGCAGACAATAAAATATTATTTGGCAATTAAAATAAATGTGCTCTCAAGCCACAAAAAAGACACGCCGCAACCTTATATGTATGTTTCCGAATGAAATAAAACAGTCTGAGAAGACTGTATGCTATATACCTCTAACTATATGATATCCTAGAAAAGGCAAACCTATACAGCTAGCTAATAGATCACACGGTTGGCAGGGGGTTGAGGAAAGGGAAGGGGCAATCAAGTGGTGAAGCACAGGGGCTTTTAGGGCAATGAATGTATTTTGTATGATATTGTGACCATGGTTGTAGGACATTATACACTGGTCAAAACCTTATAGAATCTTACAACTTAAATTGTGAATGTTTATGTAAATTATGGACTTTTTCAAAGAATAATCTATCAATATTTGTTCATTAATTGTTAATATATGTACCACAATACTGTATCATGTTAATAATAGGGGAAAAATTGAGGGGGGAGGGTAGGATAAGGGTATATATGGGAACTTTGTACTTCTTGTTCAAATTTTTTATAAACCGAAAGCTGCTCCTAAAAACAAAGCCTATTACTTAAAAAAAAGTCTTTTGGACCCAGATGGTAAATAGTAATGATATTAAGTATATTCAAGGCTAATCCAATAAAATTCAATACATCAATCAATTGATTATAGTTTTCTAACCGTATATTTTTCTCATAGAAATATATGTGTGTATATATGTGTATATGTATTACAGTTCAATCAGAAAACAGAACTAGAACAATTTGAAAATATTAGGACACTAATAAAATATAGGACACTAATTGAAAATATGTAGTCACTTTGGAAAAATCAGCCTTAAACTATATTTTAATAATATACTTCTAAAACATAATGCTACTAAATCAGAAGTTAAAAAAATTGAGGGGTGCCTGGGTGGCTCAATTGGTTAAGCATCTCACTTTGGTTTAGGTCATGATCTCATTGTGTGTGAGTTCAAGCCCCATGTCAGGCTCTGTGCTGGCACACAGAGCCTGCTTCACATTCTGTGTCTCCCTCTCTCTGCTCCTCCCCTGCTCACACTTTGTCTCCCCCTCTCTCAAAAATAAATAAACATTTAAAAAAATTTAAGAAAAGAAGTTAAAAAAATTGGATATTAATAACTTGTGCTTGTTTTCTCCGTATTAGGTTTTACTTATCAAAATCTTTTCTGTCTCACTTTCTTATCCAGTTTTTATTCTCAATTAAATTGACTTAAAATTAACTGCAAAAGATACATTGTCATCTGTACCATTTATACATTCCATCATTTGGGAACTATTTTTGAATAGCTTAACATAATTTTAAAACTTCTAAAAAAATTAAAACTTCTAAAAAATAATGTGTGCTTAAAATAATGTTAAAACTTCTAAAAAATTTGTAAATGTACACATTATAATAAGCTTGATTAAGAAAGGCCAGTTGAGAATACATTGGATTAGTTTAATATATGAAATTAATATTTGTTAAAATTTGGAATCTGTGCTCACAAACATATACACTTCTCTTGGCTTAGATTTAATAACACAAAAATATTTTCTTCTATTAATAACAGAAACTTTATAGTAACATATTGAATCCATGCACTCAGATCACTTAAAATATTTGCTGATTAAATAATAATTCAATAATGCATGGACTAAATAAAATATTCTTTTACAATTAAAGAATAAATAATTATTTCATGATGCATGTCAATAATGTATCATTATGGAAAATATATGAATGCATCCTCCCTGAAAAAGGTTAAAAATCTATTGGACAACCATATATGAAAATGAATTTAAGATGGTTTAAAGACTTCAATTTTAAGACTTAAACTGTAAAACTCCTAAAAGAAAGCATGGTCAGTAAACTCTTTGATATTAGTCTTTACAGTGTTTTTTTGAATGACTCTTCCCAGGCAAAAGCAACAAAAGCTAAAATAAAGAAAAAAAGGGATTCCATCAAACTGAAAAGCTTTTCACACTGAAGGAAACCATCAACAAAATGAAAAGGCAAGCTACTGAATGGAAGAAGATATTTGCAAATCATACATCTGATAAAGGATCACTATAAAAATATGTAAAGAACTTACACAATTTAATATCAAGAAAATAAAATAACCCCATTAAAGAATGAGCAGAGGGCTTTAATATATTTTTCCAAAGAAGATATATAGATGTCCAAGGAGTACATGAAAAGATGCTTGACATCATTCATCATCAGGGGAATACAAATCAAATCACCTCATGTCTTTCAGAATGGCTATTAGCAAAAAGACACAAAAGAACAAGTGTGGAGAAAAGTGAAACCTCATGCACTATTGTGGGAAAGGAAATTGGAGCAGCCACTATAGAAAATATAATGGAGTTTCCTCAAAAAAATTAAAATAAGAACAACTCTAGGATCCAACAATTCCATCTAAAGAAAACACAAACACCAATCTGGAGAGAGATGCACACCCTTAAGTGCATTGCAGCATTATTTGCAATAGTTAAGATATGGAAGCAGCTTAAGTGTGTATTAATAGATGAATGGAGAAAAAAGATGGTGAGAGAGAGAGAGATTACTCAGACATAAACAGAATGAAAACTCGCCATTTGCAACAACATGGATGCTCCTACAAGGTATTATGCTAAGTAAAATAGGTCAGACAGAGAAAGACAAATACCACACGCATTCAGTTTACATGGAATCTAAAAAACAAAACAAACAAATTAACAAAACAGAAACAGATCCATAGAGAGAGGGGAAAAAAACCCCCAAAACTGTAGGTTACCAACAGGGGGGGGAACTGAGAGGTGGGTGAAATAGGTAAAAGGGGTTTAGAGATACAAACTCCCAGTTATAAAATAAAAATGTCCCAGGGATATAATATGGGAATATAGTCAATAATACTGTAATGACTTTGCATGGTGATAGATGGTATCTAAACTTCTGGTGATTATTTTGTAATACATAAAAATATCGAATCAGTCTAATGTACACCTGAAACTAATCAACTATTGTATGTCAATTATACTTCAATTAAATTAAATTAAAAAAAAAACTATTGGGATCTCAAATAGAGGTTGAAGATTAGGCTACCTTTCTTTATTAATGCAGAAAAATGTATCTTTTTGCTAAGCATGATAGATTACTTTGTGATTCTAAAATATATTCATTTCATGAACTTTGTGAAATATTTTGAAACTTAAAAATCCTTCCAAAGTATCCTCAGGCATAAAAGTGGTGTTTTGTTAATCCGAGTAACAATTTATTTTAATTTTTGAAAATTTAACCTCCAGAAACTTCTCATTTCACCTTTACTGACTCTGTTTACATTCTGTATCTCTGGACAGATAATTTGTGATAGACAAGGTAATTAAATAATCAGCATTTCACAAATGAGACACCAACTGAGTGAGAAATTTTATTTTGAAATTCTTCTTGTAGCACTCACCTTTCTGTCTAATAAACCTAGATAGCCTGAAACATTTAATTCAGTGCTTTCTGAAATAAACAGGCAGGTGGTGGAAGGATAGTTGATAGAACTAACACAGGACAATTAACAAGACATTGACGTGGGCTAGAGAGGTGAGAGAGGATTGAGTAGGTGAGAACTTAATTTTTTTATAAGTGAAAAAGGACAATCAAAAACTACATTTAATGGGGTGCCTGAGTGGCTCCGTTGGTTAAGCGGCTGACTTCGGGTCAGGTCATGATCTTGCAGTTTGTGGGTTCCAGCCCTGCATTGGGCTCTGTGCTGACAGCTCGGAGCCTGGAGCCTGCTTCAGATTCTGTGTCTCCCTCTCTCTCTCTGGCCCTCCCTGCTTATGCTTGCTCTCTCTCTCTCTCTCTCTCTCACAAAAATAAGTAAACATGAAAAAAAAAAAACTACATTTAATGAAGAATCTCTGCATGCATCCGAAAATATGTCTCTTCAATATCATGTATATCTACAGTGGAGATATAAACAAAATAGTTAAAACTTCCCAAACCCATATGTACTGAATTTCTTCTATAATCAGAATCTTAATTTTTTAAATGTTTGTTTGTTTGTTTGTTTGTTTATTTATTTATTTTTGAGAGATTGAAAGAGAGAGCTCGAGTGTGTAAGGGGCAAAGAGAGAGAGGGAGACAGAGGATCAGAAGTGGGCTCTGTGCTGACAGCAAGAGAGCCTGATGTGGGGCTCAAACCCACAAACCGTGACATCATGACCTGAGTTGCAGTCAGAAGCTTAGGAATCTTAATTGCCTGAGCCACCCAGGTGCCCCCAAATCTTAATTTTTTAAATTAGAATAAGTAGAGCTAAAGAGAGATCTGATCATGTACATTAGACAGTTCAGAAAAGCAGCAAATAATGTACAGTCAAGAATTTAGTTCATCTAGGGGTAAAGTAATTCTGTTTAAAAGAGAAAAAAAAAGGAATTTCTTAAGCAATACGTTTTTTAACAAGATTTTAAGGGAAAAATTGATTAATAGTTCACTTGCATGTTAACTAGAATGGAAATTAAAAGCTTCAAGAAGTTAAAGGTCAGGCCTATAAATTGACCATTTAGTTCCTATAAAAATACTATTATAGCAACAAATAAATCCAGATCTTTTTCTGTTATTTAAAGATATATAATGCATTTATTTTCAGTCATTAACCTAACTCATCTCATTAGAATATATATATGTATATATATATTTCTTTTAAAAAAATTATTTTAAGTATATTCTATGCCCAATATGGGGCTTGAACTCATGACCCTAAGATTGAGAGTCACATGCTCTACCAACTGAGTCAGCCAGGTGCTCCCTAACTGATCTCACTTAAATACACAATTTTAAAACTGCAGCCTCCATCTATCCTTCCTTCTTTCCTTCCTTCTTCCTTCCTTCTTCCTTCCTTCCTTCCTTCCTGCCTTCCTTCCTCCTTCCTCCTTCTCTCGCTCCCTCCATTCCTCTCTCCTTCCCTCCTACTTTTCTTCCTCCCTTTCCTCCTTCCTTCCTTCTGTTCTTTTTCTTTTTTTTTTTTTTTTTTTTTGGTTGCTTACACTAAGCATATATGGGTTTTTATATGGTTGCTTACACTGATTTTGTTTAGGCTCACAATAGATTTTCTTCTGTGAACTATTTTAACTATGTACTGTTTTAAAACTTGTTTATAATGTGCATGTGTAAACAGTTACTTATAGGTCAAGAATGGCACTGTTACCAAATGGGAACCAGTAAACAAATATTAATGATAGCATAATGTTTCATAATTTGATGAATTATTTATAATACGTTGTGTGTGCGTATGTATATATATATATATGTATATATATGTATCTATACACACCTATATATATATATATTTCACTTAACGCATATACATACACACAAGAGACTTAAAATTTGGGTTCTTATTTATCCATATGGGCAGTTCAATGCCACAGTACTAAAATGCTTTCTCAGAGCATTCACTATTCTGAAATACTTTACTAATCTGTCTGTTATTTTTCTCCTTTTCAATAACAGCTGCCTTTTTATGAAATTTTGTCAGTGTCACGTATAGAAAATGAATGTTCAGTTATTTTCTTCTTTTCTGTGTTTTGTGCATATTTCTTTCTGTTCGTGAAGATACATTATTCTTATTGAGAATTAAATAAAATCTGACTTATACAATCTGCTCTTCTAAAAATTAAATCAGACAAATAAAAAGTTATTGTTTTCCAAGATCTGCATAAAAATAGAAATATGAATTAGAATTTCCATCTGTAAAAAAAGAGAGTCGCTTTTCCACAGCTCAGGTACAAAGTACGCTGTTATCTGTTGTGTGAAATTTGCAGGCGTTTGTGGTTCACAGTGAAAGTCTACAGTTTCTTAAATTTTATGTTTAAAGAAACTATCTTCCTTCATAGTGGCATTAAAATTTAGGATTAATATTTTATAAAGAAATGAATGTTGCTGTGACATACTTTATAGGCCGAGTCCTTCTAACTTGCGAATCACTGGGTTATGGAATTAAAACATAGCCCTAGGAATACAATTCCTCCTATTATCTATTTTTTGCTCTTGCAACTATGTGTTTAACTCTCCCGATTTTTAAAATTATTTTTTAATGTTTATTTTTTTTGAGAGAGAGACAGAAACAGTGCATGAGCAGGGGAGGGGCAGAGAGAGGGAGACAGAATCTGAAGCAGGCTCCAGGCTCAGCTGTCAGCACAGAGCCAGATGTAGGACTCAAACTGGTGAACCATGTGATCATGACCAGAGCTGAAGCTGGAGCCACCCAGGCTCTCCTCTCCTTTCTAATTTCTTATCAAACCTGCCTTTTCACAGGATTTTAATTTCATGCATAGTCTCAGCTTTCCATTATTGTAGGATATACATTTACTCTGGTCACTCACCCCAGAAACAGTGGCAGCTCTTTTACTCTGGGACTCCATTTGAGCCAATCTTTGTGGTTATTCATGATAGGACCATTGTATAACAATGTGGAAATTCTAAATTTATGTTCCACAAATTCTAGGCTAACCACCTTCTTCCTTTTCCAATTCTTTCTATTTTCCCCTGCTTACATCACATATCGCACATGTGTACCTATGCAGAGCCATGAAGACCACACCCAATTAGCTCAATGTACTCTAATTTAAATGCAAACTATTGCTAAATGCCCCCTGTCTGCTCTCCACTCCTTGTTTCATCTCTGGGGAATGTTCTGCATCCCTAAGGAAAATTCAGCATTATCATCAGTTAGTTTTAATTACCTTCACATACTTGAATGGTGGTGTGCTAGATGCTAAAATATATAATTTAAATAGATACGGTCTCTGCCTTCAGCCACTTACATATTAAACCATGATAAAATGAGTTGCTATTTTTAATTGGACAGCAAGTGTAACATTTTTCATGTAAAATGTTCTAAAAAATGAGGGAATTCAATTGCCTTCCTCCGTGAAGTTCGCTTAATAATGCACATTGAAATACAGTGAACAGCAAAAAATGCCCGGGAAGTATATATATAATAGCTCCATTTTAGACTCCCAAAAAAGTGAAAATGACTTTGGCAGCTAACAACTGGCATCTGACAGCTAGCCTGAAATATTCTCAACAAACATAAACAATTTTCTAGAATCTAAACAATAATCAGCTAGAGCTGCTCTGTGACTATGGGGTATAAGAAGACAAAGGCAAGTCTATTCCATTTCAAGTCTGAAATAAGACAGAGACCAGGACACTCAGCAACCACAAAAAAATTAACTGCCGCATCTTTATAACAGCAAATCTAGTTCTGCTTTAATGTCTGCTTTCCAGGTAAAAGGTATCAACATATACATCCACAATTTGTCCCCAATCTTGACAGCATTCAATCCAGAGCCCTCTTCAGAATATTCAGGACAAACCCAAATCCTCTAACAAGCCTATTCATACTGTTTTTTACCAGCACCCAGAGATTCGTTTGGTATGACCTTCTTCGCCATAGCAAACTAAGTGTATCTGATCTTGCTTCACTATTGGTGGGTTTCAGTGATTAATCTTGGACTGATGAACTTTCATATTTTTATGACTTAATTTTTATTATTTTCTTTTATTTTATGTCAAAAATTATACTTAAATTAGTAATCAAATATTATTTTTAAATTCTTACTTTGGTTTATATATAAATGAAAAAAAGTTTAAATCAAGATGCTGATAACCTGAGTCCTCTCGAAATAGCAAATTATATAATCTTCCACAAGTTTAATTTTTTTTTAACGTTTATTTAGTTTTGAGACAGAGAGAGACAGAGCATGAATGGGGAAAGGTCAGAGACAGAGGGAGACACAGAATCCGAAGCAGGCTCCAGGCTCCCAGCTGTCAGCACAGAGCCTGATGCGGGCTTGAACTCACGGACCGTGAGATCATGACCTGAGCCGAAGTCAGATGCTTAACCGAGTCACCCAGGTGCCCCATAATCTTCCATATATTTAGAGACATATTGATGAAATAAGACTAGAAAACGGAAGGTACTATAGGCTGAATGTTTATGTCCCTCCAATATTCATATGTTGAAACCTAATCCCCAATGTGACAATTAGGAGGTGGGGGGGGGGGGTTGGAAGGTTATGACTGGGCTTAGTGACTTTACCAAAAACAACAACAACAACAACAACAGCAACAACAACAACAACAAAAATCCAGAGAGCTCCTTAGCTACATCTGCCATGTGCAGACACAGAGAGAAAACAAACATCTATGAACCACGACAAGGCCCCTTACCTGATCCTTGATCTTGGATTTCCAGCCTCCAAAACTGAGAAATAAACTTTTGCTTATATTACCACCCAGTCTATGGGTATATTTGTTACAGCAGCCTGAACTAACTAAGGCAACTGGAATTTATAGAAACCTCATTAAATGCCATAAAAATATTGTCTAGCTTGATCCTTGAAGAACCTAATTTCCTAATTTATAATCAAAGCTCAAGAAGTTTCAGTAATTGTTCCAACATCTCACTGTAAATAAATGCTGAGATTTGAAGATAATCTCAGTTTGGGCTCTAAAATATGCTTGCTGCGGAATCTGTTTCAGTAACAGGAGAAAAATTAATGAAAATACCTTAATATAATTGAAAGTATTTAAAATGTTATGATAATTTCCATTACTAGTAAACTAGGAATAATTAAGACAGTGGGTGATAATTAAAAATCATAATCAGGTTGACATTTTTTATTAAAAAGTGAAAAAAAAAAAAAGCCTGGTCCCCCTGGTACTTCCTTAATCTCTCATAAATACGCTCTAGTTTTCCACTCTATCCTGATCTTACTGGTATCCTTGCTGTTTCCAGAAACACAAAAACAACACATATGCTCCTACCTCAGGGCCTTTGTACTTGCTCTTCCCTCTGTATTTTATATACATATATATATTTTTTTCCATTTAAATATATGCATAATATAAACAACATATATATTTATATATAAATATATATTTATGATATATAATAATATAAATTAATATAACATAATATATATTTACATATAAACACATTGTATATATGCATGTGTGTATGTATATGTATATATGTGTGTGTATATATATATATATATATATCCATTCCCATTTCTCAGATTGCACTCCTTATCACCTCTGCTCTATTTTTTTCCCCACAGCACTTAATACATAGAATGCTATATGTTGTTTTTATTTATTTTGCTTTTCTGTCATTCCCACCTAGAATGGATGCTGTAAGAGAACTGGAGTTTGTTGCTGGCAGTGGTAATTCTGACACATGAAGACAATCTTACCTTGTTTTGTTAATGTTATTCTTTTTGGTCACTTATGTAACCTCGGTGCCCAAAACAATGCCTGTTTCATAGTAGGGACCCAATAAGTTCTTGTTGAATAAATAAGTAAAAACAAAATCCCATGAGGTCTATTAAAAGACTAGCTTTTAGATTTAACATTTTAGGATTTAGTGTAATCTTATATCACACACAAATTCTAAACACAAACTATAACTTTATCACAGATAGTAAAAGCAAACAAAAACTTTTCAATATTTAAAAAAAAAAACGAGGTAATACACTTCAGAAATATAATCCTCTGGGCTCTACTTTTTTTGACTTTTTCCTATAATCTCAGTTGATTCATCTTCATGTAGATAAATATTTATACATCACCTGTTACATTCTAAATGCCATGCTAACTACTAAAAATGTCATGATTACAAGTCTACCATTTGCTAGTTGTGTGAGCTTGGGCAAGTTACTCAACCACTATAATCTTCAGTGTCCTCATCCATCAATTGTGACTAAAGGGAGTAATTAATCATCATCAGGTTTTTATGCTGATGTCCTAACATGAGCCATGAGATGAAATAATGCCAACAAAACAGCACTGCTCCCTGCCCATTGGAGTCATCCAATTAGTGTTGTTCCTATCACTTGTGAGTACTCATGATGTTGTTGAAGAGACCATAATGGATATGCCCCTCTATTTACAAAAATGTAGATTATCTCCTATAGAAGTAAAACATTGTCTCTGGTTAAAAGCACAGATAGCACGACATGCTCATGATTCACCAAATTACTTTCAGACAGTTAGGTCCAACCAGGCTCTCTCTGATTCCCAACCCTCAGTGACTCTGTCAAAATGACTACTCTTCCTACCCCACCCACATAAATATGCTTACATCAAGTCACTGTGTGGAAGAGAATTAGAAGTTTTAACCTTAGGATATTTTCTTTATTTCTCTTCCTTGTCAAGAATGATACTCTGGCAAGGACTACTTTCCTCTGAATGCGATTAATACCAGTGAGGGTAGTCATACTTCATTTTGCTGTAGATTTTGCTGCACCTGTGTGGTAATGTGAGGACATTTTGAAATGATTTTAAATGTAGATGAAGAGAGTTGCTTCTGCTATCATTGGGAAGGGAGCAGCATTTACTTACAGTGTATTTCTAGCACCTGCATGGCCACCTGAGGGGTGGCATTGAGGGATTCGTGGTCTACTCTGCAGATTACAGCCACACCATCGTCGCTCCGGTCCACTCGGAAATCCAGTGTGCTGCTGACGGTGAATGTCTTGCGATTGGCATCCTCTTCTTTTAAATATTTTACATCTGAAAGTAAAATGTAAATTTTAAAATTCTATGACATCATCTTTCAAAATGTAACAGATTTCATTCACTTGAGACACAACTGGGGGCCCCACGTCTCCAAACTTCTTCAATTTTTAGAAAGCAAATATTTATTAATTTAACATTTATTCCATTTCAGTTTGAGCAAGGGTACAACTACTTCAAAAATAAATTTTAAAAGGTGAATACATCGATAAAATTAAAGGGTGGAATACAGTTGTTTCTAAACTAAAGTGCAAGATTTTTTTTAACACTCCATTTGAGAAATCAGGCCATTTTATAATATTCATGACCTTTCTTTATATTTGACTTTTGCATAAGATAATCTTAAATCTCTGAACCACTAGTTGGGAAGGGCAAATTCACAACATCCTGTTATGCCTGAAAGAAAGTACAATGTATTTGAGCTATAATTTCAACATGAACCAATGTCAGATGAACATAATTCCCAAAGAACACCAACAATGAAAAGTTGTCTTCTTCACTAAAGGAAGTAAGAGATCATATGGTATTTGTCTTTTGCTGACTGACCTTATTTTGCTTAGTAATACACATTCTGGTTCCATCTCACTCATATGTAGAATTTAAGAAACAAAACAGGTGAACAAAGAGAATGAGAAAGAAAATTAAGATAAAAACAGAGAGGGAGATAAACCATAAGAGACTCTTAAATACAGAGAACAAACTGAGGGTTGCTGGAGGGTTGTTGGATGGGGGGATGGACTACATGGGTGATGGGTGATGTGCGATGCCTTAAGGAGGGCACGTTACGATGAGCACTGGGTGTTATATGCAAGTGATGAATTTCTGGGTTCTAATCCTGTATCTATTATTACACTATATGTTAACTAACTTGGATCTAAATGAAATTTTAAAAAAATAATAAAAGAGGACATGGATGCAAAAATTCTCAACAAGGTACTAGCAAATCAAATCCAACCACTCATTAAAAGAATCATTCAACACAATCAAGTGGGGTTTATTTCTAGGCTGCATGGTGGTTCAATATTCACTAATCAATCAATGTGGTATACCACATTAACAAAAGAAAGGATAAGAACCATATGATCCTCTCAATAGATGCAGAAAAAGCATTTGACAAAGTATAGCATTGATTCTTGATATAAACCCTCAACAAAGTAGGGATAGAGGGAATATACCTCAACATCATAAAGGCCATATACAAAAGACCCACAGATAATATCATCCTCAATGAGGAAAAACAGAACTGTTCCTCTACGGTCAGGAACAAGACAGAGATGTCCACTCTCACCACTGTTATTTAACATAGTACTGGAAGTAGTAGACTCTGCAATCAGACAACAAAAGAAGTCAAAGGCATCCAAATAACCAAGGAAGAAGTTAAACTTTCACTATTTGCAGATGACATGATACTCTATGTAGAAAACCCGAAAGACTCCACCAAAAAATTGCTAGCACTGATACATGAATTCAGGGAAGTCACAGGATACAAAATCATTGTACAGAAGTATGTTGCATTTCCATACACCAATAATGAAACAGCAGAGAGAAATCAAGGAATTGATTCCATTTACAATCAACCATAAGATACCTAGGAATAAACATAGCCAAAGAAGTAAAAGATCTGTACATTGAAAACTATAGAACACTTTTGAAAGAAATTGAAGATGACACAAATAAAGGGAAAAAATTCCAGACTCATGGATTGAATGAACAAGTAGTGTTAAAATGTCTATACAACCAAAGTAACCTACAGGTTTAATGCAACCCCTATCAAAACACCAACAGAGCTAGAACAAACAATTCTGAAACCTGTGTGGAACCACAAAAGACCCCAAATAGCCAAAGCGGTCTTGAAAAAGAAAAGCAAAGCTGGAGGCATCACAATTCCAGACTTCGAGTTATATTACAAAGCTGTAGTGATCAAGATGGTACAGTACTGGCACAAAAATAGGCACACAGATCAATGGAACAGAATAGAGAAGGCAGAAATAGACCCACAACTATATGGTCAACTAATCTTCAATGCAGGAAAGAATATCCAGTGGCAAAAAGACACTCTTTTCAACAAGTGGTGTTGGGAAAACTGGACAGCAACATGCAAAAGAATGAAACTGGACCACTTTCTTATACCGTACACAATAATAAATTAAAAGTAAGTGAAAAACCTAGATGTGAGACCTGAAACCATTGTAATCCTATAGGAGAACCTAGGCAGCAACCTCTTTGATCTTGGGCACAGCAGCTTCATTCTAGACATGACTCTGGAGGCAAAAGAAACAAAAGCAAAAGTGAACTATTGGGATTTCATCCAGATAAAAAGTTTCTGAGTCCGACTCTTGATTTCAACTCAGGTTATGATCCCAGGGTCATAGGATTGAGTCGCATGTCGGCCTCCGTGCTGAGTGTGGAAGCTGCATAAGATTCTCTATCTCCTGCCCCTCTTGCTCTCTCTCTCTCTCAAAAGGAAAGAAAGAAAGAAAGAAAGAAAGAAAGAAAGAAAGAAAGAAAGAAAGAAAGAAAGAAAGAAAGAAAGAAAGAAAGAAAAGAAAGAAAAGAAAAAGAAAGAAGGAAAGAAAGAAAAGGAAAAGAAAAGAAAAGAAAAGAAAAGAAAAGAAAAGAAAAAAAAAAAAAAGAAAAGAGGCACCTGGGTGGCTCAATTGGTTAAGTATCCCACTTCAACTCAGGTCATGATCTCATGGTCCGTGAGTTCAAGCCCCATGTCGGGCTGTGTGCTGACAGCTCAGAGCCTGAAGCCTGCTTCAGATTCTGTGTCTTCCTCTCTCTCTTCTTCTTCTCTCCTCCCACTCTTTCTCTCTATCTCTCAAAAATGAATAAACATAAGAAAGAAAGAAAGAAAGAAAGAAAGAAAGAAAGAAAGAAAGAAAGAAAGAAAAACAAATGATTTCACTCATATGTGGAATTTAAGAAATAAAACAAAGTAACATAGGGCAGGAGAGAAAGAAAGAGAGAGAGAGAGAGGCAGGCAGGTATACCAGAAAACAGACTCATAACTAAAGAGCACAAATTGAGGATTGCTAGAAGGAGGTGGGTGGGAGATGGACTAAATGAGTGATGGGTATTAAGGAGGGTAGTTGTGATAAGCACTGGATGTTATATGTAAGTGATGAATCACTAAACTCTACTTCTGAAACCAATATTATGCTATATGTTAACTAACTGGAATTTAAATAAAAGCTTGAAACAAAAATAAATAAATAAATTAAAGAAATGTTACTTGAGTAAAAAAAGGAAGAGGACAGTCATCTGAATATTTTGAATATTTTAAAATATGTATTTGCAGTGAAATTTACATTGAGATAAATGCTCTTCACTTGGCTGAAGAATTTATTTCAGCATGAATGAAATAAATCTTGAATACTTTTCTCAAGATGTGAATTCATTTATTGATATTTAAACTTATTGTGCATGATTAAGATTCGTTAAATGGTGCATTCAGGCAGTATTTGTTCTCTATGGAAAAGAGGTTTAATAATATTTTCATTTAATTTAAATTTTCTTACGTCTAAAGTAGTTGATAAGAAGAGGGTGATTTTAATGGATTAGAAGTCAAAATGTTGTAGGCTAAAGTTAAGATATTATAATAAGATCTTACATAGAGTTGAGAAAGAGCTGTTCCATTTTCTTACTCTTTCATTTCAAATGACCAATATTTTCAGAAAAAGAGGTTGTATAAAGTGCATAAAATATTTGATTTTACCATGTATTAATTTATTTTTAAAACATTTAAAGACATATTAATGACAACAAAGTAACATAAGTCACCTTCTCCATGCAAAGATTTGACTTTGAAATTAATACTGACTTTGAGTTATTTTGTGGGTAGATATTTGCATGGTCCATTGAGTTTTACCTTTTTCCAGAGAAGTCTGATTTTACTTAATTGTTTGATTTAAAAAATTAAAATAAAATAAATATTACTTCAGGATAAAATTAGGTAAATGTTCTGTATCTTGTTCTTGAAAATATGTTTATCATTGTCTTCACAAATTAGGAAAAAAAAATACCTAAGATTTTACCATTAAAATTCTTTTCTGTAATTTAGGCAGGTCTGAAAGTAAGAAACTTTTGTAACATTTGAAAAGTAGGAGAAGAACATTAAAATCTCAATTCTATCTTATAACTATTAATCAGTCATACAGGATGCAAGGTTTTCCATAAATGTGTCTTATGAAATATCTCATTTGTGCTAACCAAAGTGATTTCTGAGATTTTTACATTTGAAAATTAGTTTCAATCTCAGTTAAAAAAATAGTACAGTAAAAAATGGAATGATTTCCTTTTAGTCAAAATACGTCAGGATAATACAGATGCAATTATAGTCCTTTGTTATATTAAATATATATATACATGTCTATGATGCTCTTTTAGTTTTCAATGTCTTATAGATTTATTCAAAATGTTGCCTCATTTTTATATTTTATATTCTTTCTATAAATTCATGTCCAATGTGTTCTTGTCTGTAGCTCTAAGCAGTGGCAGTGTAACAAAATTTAGATCTCTTAACAAACCATTTTATAATTGTGTTATATATGAAAAATTATTCCAAGATATTGCTGCTAATTGTTTAATTTTAATAACACTGTATTTTAAGAACCCACACATCTGCTTCCTTTTGCCGATTTCTGTACAAAAGTATCATTTAATGTAATATTAATTGGACACATAAAATCTGATAGCAATTGTATATAACATAAAATTTTAACGAGCATCATTCAAATAGAATAAACAAAAGTATAATTTGTTGCTGTTAATATTAGCTTATGTGACAGCTTATAGGCTTCTAAAAGCAATAAGATGAAAAGAAAAAAAAAACCATCAAGAAAAGCCAATCATATTATTTGTCTATGTTTTATGCTGGTTTTCTCCTTCAATCCCCACCCCCTCCACAAAACAGGCAGGAAATAGTACTTAAAATTTATACCTATTTTTGTTTTCTAGCTTTATAAAATAACTTATGCATTCACAGTTATAGAATCAATAGGAATTTTCTTTTTATTACACAGTTTGCTGATTGCATATGTATTCTTGTTTCATGTTCTGTCTTGTTTTAGAGTTTCTATTTTTTCTCCTTCAGGATGTCAGGATGTCATTTCATTACATTGTGATCTAGAGCAGTATTTTTCAAAATGGAATAGACATACACATCACCGTAGGATCTTGGTAAAATGCAGATTCTGATTCAATATTTTGCGGGAGGGAGCCTGAAAGTCAACTGCTGGCCCAAGGATATATTTTGAGGAGAAAGGGTAAAGTGGATACACCAATACCAGAGATGTAACCAAAGATGAAGAGGAAATACTGGGACTTAACTCTATCCACTCTTCTCTTTCCCTCTCAGTCTATCTTTAACATTTTAATTTCCTCTCTTCCTTAGCTTCAATTCTACCTTTACTATTTTAATTTTTAAAGATATTTTAGGTTTATTTATTTATTTATTTATTTTTGAGAGAGAGAGAGAGAGAGAGAGAAAGAGAGAGAGAGGAGGAGGGGAAGGACAGAGAGAGAGGATGAGAGAGAACCCCGAGCAGGCTCTGTGCTATCAGTGCATAGCCCAATGCACAGCTCGAGCTCAAGAACTGTGAGATCATGACGTGAAACAAAATCAAGAGTCGGATGCTCAACAGACTGAGTCACCCAGACGCCTCTACCTTTAATCTTTTAAAATATGCATTTCTTGGGGCGCCTGGGTGGCTCAGTCGGTTGAGCATCTGACTTCGGCTCAGGTCATGATCTTGCGGTCGGTGAGTTCGAGCCCCGCGTCGGGCTCTGTGCTGATGGCTCAGAGCCTGGAGCCTATTTCGGATTCTGTGTCTCCCTGTCTCTCTGACCCTCCCCCGTTCATGCTCTGTCTCTCTCTGTCTCAAAAATAAATAAATGTTAAAAGAAATTGTAAAATATGCATTTTTTTCATATTCTACATTTTTCAAAATATGCATTTCATATATAATGCATTGGTACAATTATCAGCAGAGGTTGAGAGCAAGCAATAAAAAGAGGTATTTGTAGGATGACTTTTATTCATAATCCTTGCAATAATCCCTCTTATTTTTTTTCCAAAGGAGTTTCTGCACTTTTAGCACTTGTTCTTGAATAATCAGAACAGCAGTTGCTTTGGGTGGGTGGTGGTAACTGTCTTACTATGCTATTGTTGTATGTTAGAAATTTGTTATAATAAAAAAAGTTAAAAATAAATCTGCCTAGGAAAATTCCTCAAGTATGCTTCTCACCAAAAGTTATTTTCCTGAACATTTCTCTTCTTTAATTTTTTTTAATGTTTATTTATTTTTGAGAGAGAGAGCGAGCGAGCGAGCATGAGCAGGGGAGGGGCAGAGAGAAACAGAGACAGAATCTGAAGCAGGCTTCAGGCTCTGAGCTGTCAGCACAGAGCCCAATGCGGGGCTCCAGCTCACAAGCCATGAGATCATGACCTGAGAGGAAGTCGGATGCCTAACTGACTGAGCCACCAAGGTGGCCCTATTTTCCTGAATATTTCATGGTGAAGTCTCAAAGTAAATGATTTTCTATCACCTTTTATATTATGTACCTTTATGAGACTTGGAATGTAGAATAGTAGTCTGCTTATATTTGGGATTTTAGATTTTTTTTCTCACCAAGAGCTAAGGTGGAAAAAAACAGGCAGAAGTAATTGTGAGCAAATTAACAAATTAAATTTCAAAGCCCCGAATCAGGCTATTCAAAGAAGAAAGGCCATCTGGGTGTTTTTTTCACATTCAAAACTTCTCATAAAATAGCAGATCTCAGGAACTACTTTCATATCAATCTTTCCAGATCATAATGTTAGGTCACCTGCTTCTCTACCTATAGTTTCCAGCCACTTTTGGACTGGATTTTTAAAAAGGAAGTCCTCTGAAGTGATGTTCCTTGGAAAGTTACCTTGTCTCCACAGTGGTTCTAATCACCCTGAGTACTGCAATCTGAATTTTTGTGATGCATTTGCTTCCTGCACTCTTGTGATTTGGATCCCGTTTAAATGGGTCCAGAAAGAACATCCCATTTTTATAAAGGGAAATCCTGTTCTGCATCCTGTGGTAGTCAGACATAACTTCATGTGAGCCAGTTTCCTCTTAATCCATTGGAAGGCCAGTATGCCACAGCCACAGTGAGAACAAGGCAAGATTTAGACACAGCTTCTACCTGTTCCCAGTGCTGGAAGTGCCATAACGTCTCATCATTTAGAGATATCTCTTAGGAATTAGGTAGGATATTATGTAACTTCTCCTGATCTATTTGGACCTTTAGTTTTCTGGCTATGATCAAAGCTGCAGGGTCGCAACTTCAGATATTGATGTTTATAGAGAACTTGAACTTTACTATTATTTTCAGAGTCTGGGTTTGTAAAAGTGTTTTATGGTGGATCAGATGATAATTTCAGGGAATCAGTATGAATCCATATTAATGGTACTTTAATGATTTGACAATTTGCTAGTAAGCTGAATGTTATGTCCTCTTGCCATAGGAAAGAGAAAATGCGAGCATTATACAAAATAACATTATGTCAAAAATTTGAAGTTGCCACTTTGGACAACTCTATATGTTGCATAATTACAGTTTAAAAGAAGTCTATAGGTCAAATTTCCTAAAACTAAATACATCATTGTTTAGAAGATAAACAACTCAGCTATAATTTTTTTTTAATTGACCTAAAGTAACTATGCCTGGCTAACTCATTCAGTAACTTAGATGTGTACTTTAATTTTTTTAAAGTTTACTTATTTATTTTGAGAGACAGAAAAAGAGCACACGCATGAGCTGGGGAGGGGCAGAGAGAGAAGGGTGAGAGAGAATCCCAGATTCTGTGTTATCAGTGTAAAGCCTGATATGGGGCTCAAACTCATGAACTGTGAGATCAAGACCAGAGCTGAAACCAAGAGTGGGATGCCTAACTGACTGAGTCACCCAGGCACCGGTGATCAAGTTTCTCTTCAGTGTTATCCCATAGGCCTGCATTGAAAGGTGCTATGAGTACATACTATATGGATCTTGTTATATATACTCTATGGCTGACTCCATTCAACACATACACATTTGTCTGAAAAATGTGGACTCAGAGAGGAATTCTCTTTCTCGCTTGACTCCCAGTACCAGGAAATGTTAGATGTATTTTATATAGTTTTGTGGACATAATAATTAACTGATGATATCTCTCTCTTTGTAGTAGCTAAAAGTACTAACAAAAAACAATTTGTGACCCACCATTGGCAAATGTGAAAGGTTTTATGAGAAGAATTTGGTTGTTAATCTCACTTTGGGTTTCATCTTATTTTTCTTTACTAATTTAAATGTTATTCCATATTCAGTATAATTGCCTTTTATGTTTGATTTTTTTATATCAATGCAAATTCTTCTAGCACATAATGAGTTCTAAGGGTCATTCTCCTTCAAAAAAAGAAGAGTGGACCTTGTTCCATCATTGCTTGATGGCTCAGGAACATTCAAATACATATTAAGTACCTCAGAAGAACACGAAGAACTATGTATATTACTTAGTCTAGTAAAACAATCAGAAAGGAGTAGAGTCATCTTCTTGGAAAATTATTGAGGTAAAGTCTTAGATCACTTTCACCCAAGTGACTAATTCTATATTTAACTCTACAGTTATATTTATTTAATTCTGTATTTAGTTTCCTGTACCTTAGAAGAATATTCAGAACTAGTTTGCTCACTCCAAGAGGGCATACAGTAAAAAAGAGTCACCATCTTTAAAAATCATCAAGGTAAAGTCTCAGGCCACTTTGGCACAAGTGATTCATTTATTCTCGAGATAAAAACCTTGAGCTTTTGCCATGTGTTTGATACCATGTCAGATTCTGAATAAAAAAGATTAGGTCAGGAAATAAATCCCAGTCCAGTGAAGTAGACAGATAAAAAATTATTTAAATATTTTAAAAATTATCGGTATGTTCAAAATACCAGAGAATAGCAGTTTAAGAATTAATAATACCAGATCTTTTCTCTGATCCTCACCCTATCACATATATCATTTGAAGAGAATATGGGAGGAGGAGCCAAGATGGCAGAACAGTATGGAAGATTTTTGTGTGTCTTGCATCCAGGAAATACAGCCAGACCAACACTAAACCATCCTACACACCTAGAAAACCGATTGGAGGATTAACACAACAATCTGTACAACCTGAGCCACAGAATTCAGCAGGTATGTGGTCTGGAGAGCTTAACTTGGGGAGCAAGAAGCCACAGAAGGTAGGGAACCGCTTTTGTGAGTGGAGAGAGGACGGAGACTGGGGAGGGGGGAGAATATGGGAAAAGCACCCCTCCCCATTGCATCTGCAGAGAAAGTAGAAAATTATAAATAGCTACAGGGACTAAACTAAAAAGGGAGAAAGGAGAAAGGAGAGGGTTTAAATTCCACTAAGACTATAAACAAAGGGAGCGCAAAGTTGCAACTCCACAGATTGATAGCTGGTGGTGCTCTGGTGGGAAGGGGAAATCCCCAGGAGCAGAGTGGGGTCCAGGAGGTTCTCGGGCCACACAGGGAAAAGCAGTTCCACTGCTGGAAGGACATTTGATAGAGACTGTTGAAGCCACCTGGTCCCAGCATACCCCGGAAGGTGGCCACATTTGCTGGTGCTGGGGCAAGGTCTTTAAGGGTGAAGCCTGGCACCAGATGTGTGTTGTGATTTTCCATAATCCCTGAAATGCTGCTGCTACACTGTCTCACAAACATTTTCTGGGACGGCTGGCACTTGGCCACAGTCTCAGGGCACCGGCAACAACAGGGTCCAGCAGGTGTTCCTGGGTGCAGCCGATATTCAGCCATTGTTCATTCATCCATTGCTTGGTGAGACCCTCCCACAGAGGGGTGGAACGGGTCAAAGACACAATCCTTCAGAAGTAAGGGGGCAGGGAAAACAGCTGCATCTGAGTCAAAACTTGGGAGAGAGGTACCGCCTGGGGCCTGGTAATGGAGAGTGAAAAACCGTAGGGAGTGGACGACAGCTGAAGATAGAGGATGGGTGCGTGATTGCTGATCCGGGAGAACAGACTGGGTAGATGGGTGGTGCCATTTTCAGCACTCCCGTGCATGCGCATAAGCACCTATGAGCACCACAACAATCCACCCCAGTAGGATAGCAGCACCATCTAGTGGCGAATGGAGCTGTTACACTGAGCCCCGCCCAACTGGGCCAACCTCACTGTCGAAGAACACAAATCTCACCGCTGGCTTAGTTTATGAACTACAAAGCACTACATAGACTGACTTCTAGGGGAAAAGGAAGCAATTTCAGTCCTACTTCAATCTGTTAGCAGGTTCATCTATTCAATTTTCTTTATTTTTTTTCTTTTTTCTTTTCCTCTTTTACAATTCTTTTATTTTTCTTGGATACAGAAGAGAAAAAATTCATATTTATTTTCAATTTTTATTAGAAATATCTTTAATTTTTATTACTAAATTTTTTAATTTTGTGTAAATTTTTTCAAATTCTACTTTACTTCCATCATTTTATTTTAGTCTACCTTAGCGTATTCACCTTTTCAAATTTTCAATTTCCTTTTTTTTCTTTCTTTTTTTCTCATTTTCATTTCTTTTCTTTTTCTTGAATGCAGAAAGAGAAAAACTTCATTTTTACTTTCAATTATTTCTATTAAAAATATTCTTATTCAATTTTCACTACTATATTTTTGCTTTTATGTAAATTTTTTCAAATTCTATTCTACTTCCATCATTTTATATTTGTCTACTAAGTGTATTCACTTTTTCAAATTTTCAAATGATTTATTATTTTTTTTCTTTAAATCTTTTTTTCTTTTTTGTTTCTTTTCTTTTTTCTTCAATACAGAAAATGAAAAAAAATCATATTTATTTTTAATTTTTATTAAAAATATTTTCTTTATTTTTTTCTACTATATTCTTTACTTTTGTGTATATTTTTTCAAATTCTATTTTACCCCATCATCTCATTTTAGTCTACTTCAGTGTATTAATTTTTTCAAATTCTCAAACGATTTCCTTTTTTTTTTCTCACCCCCTTTTTTTCCCAATCTGTCAAACCACTTTCAACACCCAGACCAAAACACACCTAGGATCTAGCATCATCTATTTGATTTTTGTGTGTGCGTGTGTGTTTTTAATTTTTAATTTTAATATTTCTTTAATTTTAATATTTTTTATTTTAATATTTTTAATTTCAATTTTTCTACCTCATTAATTCCTTTTCTCCCTTCAAAATGACAAAACGAAGGAATTCACCCCAAAAGAAAGAGCACAAGGAAACAACAGCCCGGGATTTAACCAAAACAGATACAAGCAAGATATGTGAACCAGAATTTAGAATCACGATAATAAGAATACTAGCCGGAGTCAAAAATAGATTAGAATCCCTTTGTGCAGAGATGAAAGAAGTAAAATATAGCCAGAATGAGATTAAAAATGCTATAACTGAGCTGCAATCATGGATGGATGCAGTGGCAGCAAGGATGGGTGAGGCAGAACAGAGAATCAGAGATATAGAGGACAAACTTATATACAAACTAAGCAGTAAAAAAGAGGGAGATTAAGGCAAAAGAGCACAATTTAAGAATTAGAGAAATCAGTGACTCATTAAAAAGGAACATCAGACTCATAGGGAATTATCCCAGAAGAGGAAGAGAGAGAAATAGGGGTAGAAGGGTTATGTGAGAAAATCATAGCAGAAAACTTTCTTAACCTGGGGAAAGACACAGACATCAAAATCTAGGAAGCACAGAGGACCCCCATTAGATTCAACAAAAACCGACCATCAACAAGGCATATCATAATCAAATTCACCAAATACTCAGACAAGGAGAGAATCATGAAAGCAGCAAGGGAAAAAAAGTTCTTAACATACAAGGGAAGACAGATCAGGTTTGCAGCAGATCTATCCACAGAAAGTTGGCAGGTCAGAAAGGAGTGGCAGGATATATTCAGTGTGCTGAATCAGAAAAAATATGCAGCCAAGAATTCTTTATCCAGCAAGGCTGTCATTCAAAATAGAAGAAGAGATTAAAAGTTTTCCAGACAAACAAAAATTAAAGGAGTTTGTGACTACCTAACCAGCCCTGCAAGAAATTTTAATGGGGACTCTCTGAGGGGAGAAAAGATGAAAAAATATATATAAATAAATAAATACAAAAAGCAACAAAAGTTTAGAAAGGACCAGAGAACACCACCAGAATCTCCAACTCTACAAGCATCATAATTCTAATAAATTCATATTTTTCAGTACTCACTCTAAATGTCAATGGACTCAATGCTCCAATCAAAAGACATAGGGTAACAGAACGGATCGGAAAACAAGATTCACCTATGTGCTGTTTACAAGAGATGCACTTTAGACCTAAAGACACCTTCAGATTGAAAGTAAGGGGATGGAGAACCATCTATCATGCTAATGGTCAATAACAGAAAGCCAAAGTAGCCATACTTATATGAGACAATCTAGACTTTAAAATATAGACTGTATCAAGAGATGCAGAAGGTCATTGTATCATAATCAAGGGGTCTATAGATCAAGAACTAACAATTGTAAACATTTATGTGCCAAATGTGAAAGCACCCAAATAGATAAATCAATTAATCACAAACATCAAGAAACTCATCGACAGTAATACCATAATAGTAGGAGACTTCAACACCCCACTCACAGCAATGGACAGATCATCTAATCAAAAACTCAATAAGGAAACAATGGCTATGAATGACACACTGGAGCAGATGGACTTAACAGATATATTCAGAACATATCATCCTAATGCAGCAGAATATACATTCTTCTCCAGTGAACATGGAAGGTTCTCCAGAATAGACCATACACTGGGAAACAAATCAGCCCTAAGTAAGTACAAAAAGATTGAGATCATACCGTCCATATTTTCAGACAACAAAGCTATGAAACTTGAAATCAACAACAAGAAAAAAATTTGAAAGGTAACAAATAATCGGAGACTGAAGAACATCCACTAAAGAATGAATGGGCTAACCAAGAAGCTAAAGAGGAAATTAAAAAGTATATGGAAGTCAATGAAAATGATAACACCACAACCCAAAACCTCTGGGACACAGCAAAGGTGGTCATAGAAGGAAATTATATAGCAATCCAGGCCTTCCTAAAGAAGGAAGAAAGATCTCAGATACACCACCTAACCCTACACCTTAAGGAGCTGGAGAAAGAACAGCAAATAAAACCCAAAACCAGCAGAAGACAGGAAATAAAGATTAGAGGACAAACTAATGCTATTGAAACCAAAAAACAAAAAAAAAAAAAAAAAAACAAAAAAAAAAAAAGCAAAAAAAAACCCCCAAAAAACAGTAGAACAGATCAATGACACCAGAAGTTGGTTCTTTGGAAGAATTAACAAAATTGATAAACCACTAGCCAGTTTGATCAAGAAGAAAAAGGAAAAGACCCAAATAAATAAAATCAAGAATGAAAGAGGAGAGATCACAACCAATACAACAGAAATAAAAACAATAATAAGAGAATATTATGAGCAACTATATGCCAATAAAATGGGTAATCTGGAAGAAATGGACAAATTCCTAGAAACATATACACTACCAAAACTGAAACAGGAAGAAATATAACATTTGAATAGACCCATAACCAGTAAGGAAATCGAATTAGTAATAAAAAATCTGCCAAAAAACAAGAGTCCAGGGCCAGATGGCTTTCCAGGGGAATTCTACCCAACATTTAAGGAAGAGTTACCACCTATTCCCTTGAAACTGTTCCAAAAAATAGAATTTTGGAAGGAAATCTTCCAAACTCTTTCTATGAAGCCAGCATTATCTTGATTCCAAAACCAGACAGAGATCCCACTAAAAAGGAGAACTATAGACCAATTTCCCTGATGAACATAGACGCAAAAATCCTCAACAAGTATTAGCCAACCGAATCCAACAATACATTAAAAAAATTATTCACCACGACCAAGTGGGATTTATACCTGGATGCAGGGCTGGTTCAATATCCACAAAACAATTAACGTGATTCATCACATCAATAAAAGAAAGGACAAGAACCATATGATCCTCTCAATAGATGCAGAGAAAGCATTTGACAAAATACAGCATCCTTTCTTGATAAAAACCTCAAGAAAGTAGGGATAGAAGGATCATACCTCGAGATCATAAAAGCCATATATGAATGACCCAATGCTAATATCATCCTCAATGGGGAAAAAGTGAGAGCTGTCCCTCTAAGGTCAGGAACAAGATGGGGATGTCCACTCTCACCACTGTTATTCAACATAGTATTGGAAGTCTTAGCCTCAGCAATCAGACAACACAAAGAAATAAAAGACATCCAAATGGGCCAGGAGGAGGTCAAACTTTCACTCTTCGCAGATGACCTGATACTCTATATGGAAAACCCAAAAGATTCCACCAAAAAACTGCTAGAACTGATTCATGAATTCAGCAAAATTGCAGGATATAAAATCAATGCACAGAAAATCGGTTGCATTCCTATACACCAACAATGAAGCGACAGAAAGAGAAATCAAGGAATCGATCCCATTTACAGTTGCACCAAAAACCATAAAATACCTAGGAATTAATCTAACCAAAGAAGTGAAAAATCTATACACTGAAAACTATAGAAAGCTTATGAAAGAATTGAAGAAGACACAAAGAAATGGAAAAAGATTCCATGCTCCTGGATAGGAATAACAAATATTGTTAAAATGTAGATACTACCCAAAGCAATCTACATATTCAATGCAATCCCTATCAAAATAACACCAGCATTCTTCACAGAGCTAGAACAAATAATCCTAAAATTTATATGGAATCAGAAAAGACCCCGAATAACCAAAGCAATCTTGAAAAAGAAAACCAAAGCAGGAGGCATCACAATCCCAGACTTCAAGCTATACTACAAAGCTGTAATCATCAAACAGTATGGTACTGGCACAAGAACAGACACTCAGATCAATGGAACAGAATAGAGAACCCAGAAATGGACCCACAAACGTATGGCCAACTAAGCTTTGACAAAGCAGGAAAGACTAGAAAATGGAATAAAGACAGTCTCTTCAGCAAGTGGTGCTGAGAAAACTGGAACAGCGACATGCAGAAGAATGAACCTGGACCACTTTCTTACACCATACACAAAAATAAACTCCAAATGGATGAAAGACCTCAATGGAAGACAGGAAGCCATCAAAATCCTTGAGGAGAAAGCAGGCAAAACCTCTTTGACCCTGGCCGCAGCAACTTCTTACTCAACACGTCTCTGGAAGCAAGGGAAACAAAAGCAAAAATGAACTCCTGGGACCTCATCAAAATAAAAAGCTTCTGCACAGTGAAGGAAACAATCAGCAAAACTAAAAGACAACGGACAGAATGGGAGAACATATTTGCAAATGACATATCAGATAAAGTGCTATTATCCAAAATCTATAAGGAACTTATCAAACTCAATACCCAAAAAACAAATAATCCAGTGAAGAAGTGGGCAAAAGACATGAATAGACACTTATCCAAAGAAGACATTCAGATGGCCAACTGACACATGAAAAAATGCTCAACTTCACTCATCATCAGGGAAATACAAATCAAAACCACGATGAGATACCACCTCACACGTTTCAGAATGGCTAACATTAACAACTCAGGCAACAACATATGTTGGCGAGGATGCGGAGCAAGAGGATCTCTTTTGCATTGTTGGTGGCAGTGCAAGCTGGTGCAGCCACTCTGGAAAACAGTATGGAGGTTCCTCAAAAACCTAAAAATAGAACTACCCTATGACCCAGCAATTGCACTACTAGGCATATATCCAAGGATTATAGGTGTGCTGTTTCGAAGGGACACATGTACCCCCATGTTTATAGCAGCACTATCAACAATAGCCAAAGTATGGAAAGAGCCCAAATGTCCATCTATGGATGAATGGATAAAGCAGATGTGGTATATATACACAATGGAGTATTACTCGGCAATAAAAAGAATGAAATCTTGCCATTTGCAACTATGTGGATGGAAATGGAGGGTATTATGCTAAGTGAAATTAGTCAGAGAAAGACAAAAATCATATAACTTCACTCATGAGGACTTTAAGAGACAAAAAGATGAACACAAAGGAAGGAAAACAAAAATAATATAAAAACAGGGAAGGGGACAAAACAGAAGAGACTCATAAATATGGAGAACAAACTGAGGGTTGCGGGAGGGGTTGTGGGAACAGGGATGGGCTAAATGGGTAAGGGGCATTATGGAATCTACTCCTGAAATCATTGTTTCACTATATGCTAACTAATTTGTATGTAAATTTTAAAAAATTAAAAATTAAATTAAAAAAAAGATTAAAAAAAGAAAAGAATATGGGAAACAGACTATTTTTGGGGAAAATGGTTACTTAGAAAATTAGTTAATACTTGTTGTGAGAAGCAAAATAGAGATTATTGTCTTCAAGAAAATATTCTTTTATTTATTATCACTTTCTTTGAATAATGAGCAGCAATATGAATACTGCTCATTATTTCTGCAATACTAATATCATGAGCTAAATATAGTATTTGCCAGTTTCAACAAGGTGTTCCTCTTTCTGACTTACACAGCATGTTCATGAGCTATGAGATATATCCTGCAGAGTTTGTGAAATTTTCTTGGGCAATTTGAGCTTAGTTTACCCTCTGCCTATTATTCATAAATACAAAACTCCAAAAAGAGGATGGTAAGGGAAGAAATAGCAGTCTTGTGCAAATCTAATCCCAGACCACAATGTTTTATTAGGGGCTCCTTAATATTTTATATACAATGAAATTAGAGTCATAAAATCTAAAAATTATATTGAAATGTGAAAATAAATTTGTAATCCTCTATAGCACCTATACTTAATGAATGTGAATTCACAGGGTTTGCCATAACCAGGTTTGCCTTTTGATAGTAAATTCTTCTCCTATGTAATTTCTTTTGCAGACATTCCTTGCCTATAAATTGCCATGTTCTGTAGCACATGACTTGAGCCAGGTATGACTAAACCTGAGGACCCCGTGCCCAGGGTGACTAATCTCCAGGGTGGCAGGCATGAGGCTTTATCCCCAAGCAGAAACAATGTGATTGAACAATGTGATTAAAGTAGTGTGTTCTAGATTCTCTATCATATATCCTTTTTAAAAAATGTCTATTTATTCATTTTGAGAGATAGAGCACATGAGAAAGTTCAGAGAAAGGGCAGAGAGAGAGAGAGAGAGAGAGAGAGAGAGAGAGAGAGAGAGAATCCCAAGCAGCCTCCATGCTCACAACAGAGCCAATGTGTGGCTCAATCTCATGAACTGAGTAATATCAAGAGTTGGACCCTTAACTGACTGAGCCACCCAGGCATCCCTTCTCTATCATTTATCTTAACATGATTTAAAACCTTGAAGAATTAAAAAATAATTGAAGTTAAAAGCACATGCTTGAGCATGCACACACACTTATATCCCACAGTTCCTACATTTCCTAGTTCTGGAAAAGCCATGATTTAGTCAGTCTAATAGGAGACCATAATTCATGAGGTAGGGTAATCTATGCAAAATAAAGGAAGAAGCAGATAGCTGGTAGCAACTGTAGACAGAAAGGAGCTAAGTCACTATGAAGCCAGTTAGTGAGTAAACTCTTTATGTCCAGGGAATAACCTTTATGGCTATAACCAGGTTTCCTCATGTTTCTTTCACTTGGCCATGGCCAGAAAAAAACTTATGATAACTTCTTTTCACTTGAGAGTAGCTGGAGTGAACCTCAGTACCATTCAACTTTCACTTGTAGCACTTTCTACGAAAAGATTTTATATTTTGTGCACTGGTTGTGTGTGTGTGTGTGTGTGCGTGTGTGTGTGCGTGTGTGTGTGTGTGTGTGTGCGCGTTTAGGCTGAATCAAAAAGATCACACCATTTGAATGGAAAAAAAAATTATCTGACTCTAAGTCTTATGCCTCAGGGTATTCACTATATTTGTACAGATTATAATGTCCTTTCTTCTACTAAAGACTGAAAGATTTCTTCTATTTTCTACTTTAAAAGGTGTTTTATTGTAGGCCCAAAAAGATGATAAAAGATGGCAGAAAAAATTTAAATCCTACCCATTAGAGTAAACTCTATAAGAAAATAAAAGTATCTATCCATTTGAGTAAATATTATAAGCAGCAGGTAAGTGTAATTCCTTTGAGACACCTATGGTGATGCAATTCTCTAGTCATCAATTTATTTTATGGACTCTTGTAGCATTCAGCACATGTAAGAAATATCAACCTGCCCCTCATCTACGTGTTGTGAAAATGCATCATTTGCATCAGTAAAACATCTATGTTGAGAAATTAGCTTTCTGAATGTTACAATGTTTCTCTATATCATATACTACGAAAGTTTTGTTGATCAGTTTTTAACAGGTTATATTGTTTTCTGAGCAACATATCACTTTTAAATTTTTAAACATTTTTTTAATGTTCATTTATTTTTTGAGAGAGAAAGAGAGACAGAGTGTAAGCTGGAGAGGGGAGATGCAGCTGGGGAGGGGAGACACAGACACAAAGAGAGAGGGAGACACAGAATCCAAAGCAGGCTCCAGGCTCTGAGCTGTCAGCATAGAGCCCGACGCAGGGCTCGGACTCACAAACTGTGAGATCATGAACTGAGCTGAAGTTGGACACAACCGACTGAGCTACTCAGGTGCCCTATGAGCAACATATCATTTTTAAATTTCAATTACCCTCTAGGCCGTTCACCAGGTTCAATATAATTCATGTAATCATAAAATAAGGGATAATTTAGAATTTACATTTTTGCCTTTTTTTTTTTTACTACTTTTTGTTTTTTTCCATTATTCCTCCCCCTTCTTCTCTCTCTTTACTATATTTTGTCTCCAAATATTCTTAATTTTTATACTTCTTCATGGTTCTCATATCCAGTATCTCGACAGGGTCTGGAACATCATAGATGCTAATAAGTCTGTTCTTAATTAATTAGAATAATGGCCATATTCAATCAGGTAAATCATTCCTTTCTTTAGTCTAGTAGACTCAGATCATGTCAACATGTACAACTTGTGGGCAGTTGTTAATTTGTTACCATTTTTTTGTGTAGTGGATTTCTTTTCTTTTTTTAAAAAAAATTTAAAGGTTTTATTTAAATTCTAGTTAGTTAAGATATAGTGTAATATTGGTTTCAAGAGTATAATTTAGTGACTCCTCACTTACATATAACACAACAGTGCTTATCACAAGTGCCCTCCTAATACCCATCACCCAGTTAGCCCATCCCCTGCCCACGTCCCCTCCATTAATCCTCTCTATAGTTAAAAAAGTCTCTTATAATTTGCCTCTCTCTCTCTCTCTAATCCTCTTATCATCACTCTCCCGCAAAACTGAAGATGTCATTGGTCTAACCGCTGAATAACTGGGTAGTTTCCATTTTGGACAAGTACAAAAGCTGGAGATAAATCATCGACAATTGGGAATCAGACACACTACATGCAAATAAATAATCTTTATCGCATGCAGTTCTATTGTTTTATTATCTTTTTCCACTCTTATTGACTACTATTGATTGTTACTTCTTTTCTTTTACTCAGATTTATATTTACCCTGTACTTGCCCTTTGGTTCTTCCCTTAACTATTTTCCTGAGGCATAGCAATCCTTAGTGCAGCCCAACTATATCAGAGTTCCCTGTATCAGAACTTCCCAAAGGTGGGAGTCCAGATACATTTAGCTGTAGATAAAAAGGGAGAGAGAAGATTGGCAATATCATTTTTAAAAAGGCTAATTAAAAATAACTGATTTAGGGGTGCCTGGATGGTTCAGTCAGTTGAGTGTCTAATCTTGATTTCGGCTTAGCTCATGATCCCAGGGTCATGGGATCCAGCCCCATATCGGGCTTTGCACTAAGTGTGGAGCCTGATTAAGATTCTCTCTCTCTCTCTCTCTCTCTCTCTCTCTCTCCCTCCCTCCCTCCCTCCCTCCCTCCCTCTGCCCCTCTCACCAATTTGTACTCTATCTCTACAAAAAATAAAAATAAAAATAACTGAATTAAAAATACATCAAACTGTTAAATCTTTTTTTAAAATTCATACATGATCATTTCATATAAAACTCATAAAGAAAAGAACATAATTACAAATTATAATTATCAGGAAAATTGAAATTATGAAATTGTTTCATGTCATACAGAGGCAAAAAATAAATTTTAAATATAAACTGATCAAGAAGAGAAATATAGTTTTCTTCTGAAAAAATAGCAAGAAATGAGAGATGAAACAATTTATAAGAATAAATAATGGAAGATACTTGAAAGATCATATAGTAGAATACTTTATGGGTCAACATTGTAAAAACACATGAGTATAAAAATGAAGTCAGAGGGTGAATTCCAGAATAACCAGCATAAGGGACTCTGGAGACTCCCTCTCCAGCAAAACAACCAGAACTGGTGAAAATTATTTAAATGCACACACATTTATGTGCTAATTGTGCTAAAATATAAAAATTGTGCTAATAGTATACAGCAAATCAAGAAACAATTATTCAAGGAAATCTATTAAATATTAGTGAGAATAGATATGATCTGTGGTATTTAGGACATGACCTGCTCCCTACTTCACTCCACCTCTAACTCAGCACAAGGGAAGCTTGCCTCCTGGCGAATGTCTCCAAGAAGAGGGGACTCCTCTTTCTCACCAGCTCCCTTTCAAAGACTTCAGTATTTTCCCTGTGGAGCCAGGTGGCCTCACTCCCATATTCCTCTCACTTCTGCTCTTCATTGAAGAGGCCCAATTCCATCTGAGTGTGGCTGAGAGGTTGGGGATCTGTTCCTCTACCCAATCCAGACTCATGGGCCAAGAATTCAAAGACCTTCATGGCTTTCACCCCAGTTCACTCATAGAGTAGACTTTTCAAGCCAGAGAGGCAAGTCGTAAAAACCAGTCTACAGCCACTCCCCCAGGACCCTGATCATCAGAGTGAGTGTCACTTCAAAAGATGTAAAATATTATGTCAAAGTAAGTATGGGCACATTTCACTCTTATTCATGTATATCCCCTTGAATTCATTATATCACCTTAAAATAAACAAACAGAAAAAAATTAAAATGTACTGCCATTAAGTAAAACTATTATTTAAAGTTTTCAGGGAAAAGTATGGAAAAAAAAAGAGAGTTGCACAAAGAGAGAACCCCAGAGATCTCTTATCCAGTATTGAGCAAAGTAGGTACTGAACGCTGTATCTATGGGAGGAAACTGAGGCTGGGGTAAAAACCATCTAAAAGGATTGGATGAAATAGTACATGATACTCACACAGGGCTGGGAATATGCCTGTTTTAACCAATCTGACTGAAAAATCTTGTAACTGATACACTGGGCACTCAGAAGGATTTTACCTTCCTTGGTAACAAGAAAACAATAATTCCTAGAATAAATGCCGCTCTGCCCTTGCCTAAGAACATTTTAGAAACTCTGAAAGGATTAAACTCTTTCTAAGTAACTTAACCAGAAGGAAGCTTAATAAGATTTATACAAGTATGAGAATATTCTGCACCAAAAGGTAAAATTCACAATGTCTGCAACCCAATCAAAAACTGCATTCAAAGAAGCGGAAAAATGCTATCTATAATGAGATCAATCAATCTATCGAAACTGACCTAGAAATAATACAGCTCAGAGAAATAAAAGGTAAGGGCATTGAAAACACAAAATAACTCAAAATACATTCAAAACGTACACATATGAAGTTTATGAAAGTAATTCTTTGTGATCTTGGTGTTAGGAAAAAAAAAATACATATAGCAACCACCAAAGCATGATTCATAAAAGTAACAAATAAATAATGATAAAATGGAAAAGTTGGACTTCATAAAGTAGTACAGCCACTTTAGAAAACAGTTTGGAAATGTCTTCTTAAAACTGAACATATGTCTGCCATATGACTCGCTCATTCTGCTCCTAGTCATTTATCCAAGAAAAATGAAAGCATAGGCACACAGAAAGACTTATACACAAATGTTCATGACTGCTTTAATACAATAGCCCCAAACTATAAACAACCCAAATGTCTATCTCTAGATAAATAAACAAATTAAGGTATAGATCCACACAATAGAATACTTATCAGCAATATATATGTAACAACATGGATGAATCTCAAAATATTTATGCTAAGAAAAATCAGAGGGAAAAGAATATTAAATGAGTCTAAAAATTCTAGAAAATGTTAACTAATCTATAATGACATAAATGAGAACAGTGGCTGTGATTTGAGCATGAAATGAGGAGTGGGGGAGGAAAAGATTATTAAAGAGTATGAAAAAACTTTAACAGATGATGAATATGTTCATCAACTTGATTGTGGTAAGGATTCATTGCTATATACACATGTGAAAATATATCAAACTGTCCACGTCAGATATGTGTATATTGTTTTCTATTATATCTCAATAAAGCTATTTTAAAAAATAAAAATATTAAAAAGGAAAGTTTTTCAATGGTTTTTTTGGTGATTATTTGCTTTCATCAACCATTCACACTTATATGAAACAATTGTTTTATCTCTTTCCATAAGATGTCTCTTTTTTAAATAAATTTTTTATTTATTTAAAAATATTTATTTATTTAAATTTATTTAAAAATAAAAAAATATTTATTTTTGAGAGGGAAGGGGAGAGAGCACAAGTGGGGTAGGGGCAGAGAGAGAGGGAGACAGAGAATCCCAGGAAAGTTCCACACAGCCAGTGGAACCCACAAACATACTTGACATACTTGAACCTACAAACCTTGAGATCATGACTTGAGCTGAAGTCAGACGCCCAACCAACTGAGCCACCCATGCGCCCCTAATGTATCTCATAGTGTAGCCTGCAGCATCTCGAGGTAATATCTTAACAGCATTCAGAAACCTCCAAATTTTGCATGTTCTTTTCTCACACAGACATACACACCCCACATACGGGTATTGTTAACGCTATTTTCTTTCATCATTTAATACATGTCCAGCATGATCCAGATTTAAGTGGCAAGAACATTTCCAAAGTGGTAAGTATAAACACAAGAACATGAAAAAACCCTGATTTATGGTTTACAACTTTAAATGTTAATACTTTCAGTTAATCCTTATCATACATGATGCAGGGACTTTAAACTCAGGGGACACAAATCTTTCCTTTTTATTTTCTTTTAGGTTTAGCTTCAGAAAATTCACAATCCCTGTGTTACATGTTAATATTACTCTCATTCAAATTAAAGTTTTATAAAACTGATATTAAAGGAAGCATTAGGCCAAATCTAGTTTTGCACTACCAAACAGAATATTTAAATTAAATATATAATCTACCATTTTTAAAAGTAGATTTCATAGAATTCAATGCAAAACAACAAAAAAACAAGAAACAAAAACAAACGTGGTCAAAGAATACTGCTAAGATGTTGGCTAAAGGAATTTTTGCACTAATTCTCAGAAATGTTAACATGCTAAAGTATATTTGGACTTAGTTTTAGAGAATTTCCTTGTAAGAACAGACTTAGAATGTACATGGAATATTAAGAGTTTCTTTCTAAATTTAGTAGACTGGAATCCCCTTCCTTCTTTCCTTGAATATTTATTAATACTTGCCTTAGTAGTCTCTAATCCTATGCATTCTCAAAAAATAGCTAAGGATCACCAGAGGTACTTAATAAATATTAGGATTTCTAGGTCTGACATCGAGGAATTCTAATTTTAAAAGTCTGCATTAAGACCAGGAATCAGCATTTTTTTTAAGGGATTGGCATTTTTTTTTAAACTAGAACCTCAGCTGATTCTAATCCAAATAATATAAAGGCTACTTTTTGAGAAACACAGAGTTCAGAAATTCACTCTCATGCTTCCAAATGCTGAAAAATTATTTACTAAGTAGTCTTCCAGTAAAATTACACTATGTTTGCAATGAGCTTTTGCATTATTTTTGATTGACATTACATTGAATGTCAAAAAACCTGTTTGCATGGAGAAACACAGCTAAAACTAACTTAAGCTTAATGGTCAAACATTTGAAACACACAATGTATAATAAATAAATAACACTTGTAGAAAGCAGGCAATACTATTAGGCACTGACAAGCTTCAGTGACTCACCACAAAGTCAGGCTTTGCTGGATATGCACATCCTTCAGTGCATAATTCTCATGGTGGGGGCCGTGGGGGGAAGTGCTGCACATATGAAGAGTGATGATTATTTAAAAAGGCTAGAACTGAGGCGCCTGGGTAGCTCAGACAGTTAAGCGTCTGACTTCGGCTCAGGTCATGATCTCGCGGTTCGTGGATTTGTGCCCCGCATAGGTAGGGCTGTGTGCTGACAGCTCAGAGCCTGGAACCTGTTTCAGATTCTGTGCCTCCCTCTCTCTCTGCCCCTCCCCTGCTTGTGCTTTGTTTCTCTCTGTCTTGCAAATAAATAAACATTAAAAAATATTTTTAAAAAAGGCTAGAACCACAAATGTCCCTCATTGTGAGATGATAAACCTTTCTATGGTCAAAATCCCTTTCCTAGACATAAGTCACCTAACTCCAAAAGGCTACTAAGCTTGACTTTTAGATTCTATATAATTATTTCAACTTCAATATTTTAAATATTATCACATATTTATGAACTAATTTTTTCTTATGCCTTTCTTTTTTTTTTTAAGTTTACTTATTTATTTTGAGAGACAGTGCAGAAAGGGCAGAGAGAGGAGAAGACAGACAGAATCCCAAGCAGACTCTGCACTGTCAGCATGGAGCCTGAGGCAGGGTTTGAACTCACAAACCATGAGATCATGACCTGAGCTGAAATTGGATGCTTAACTGACTGAGTCACCCAGCACCCCACCTAATGCCTTTCTTATTTCCATATGCTCATTACTCAAGTCACTCAAACACCCAAATTATATTGTCTTGACTTTTGTTGTTGCTTCATCTGTCAGAGTCATTCATCAAGTTCATCTGCAATTTGACTTATCTTTCAAATTTATGTTCCTGCTTTTTTTAAATTCCATTTTATCCATGAGGTTAGTGCCTTATTAACTCATGCTTGAAACATCTCTTAAATACTCTTCCAGGCCTCAGATTTCTCCCCAAACTCAAGTGCTAGGTCTTAGAACACTCAAGTCCAATCTTTGCCAGACAAATTATTCTGTTTCTCTAGATCTCAGTTTTCTGTTATTGCTGCAAAACAAATTACCATAAGCTTAATGGCTTAACCAAAACATATTTATTATCTCACAATGTCTGTGGGTTAGGAGTCCAGAGAAGACCTGGCCCTCTTCTCAGTGTCACCAGCTGAATTCAAAGTGTTGGCTGGGACTGTGATTCCCATCTGAGTTTTAGGGTTTTCTTCAAGCTCACTCATTATTGGTAAGTTTATTTCCTTGAGGCTGTATGTCTGAGGTCCCCGTTTTTCATTAGCTGTCACTCAGAAACTGCTTTAAGCAACTAGTGATCACCCACAGTCCTTTGCCACATGACCCCCATAGATAGTTCACAAGAAAGTGGTTTACTTTTTCCAGGCCAGGAGGAGAATTTCCCTCTGACACTTCATTCTTTTATAAAAACCTCAGCTCATTATGTCAGGCTTTCCCTTGACAATCTCCCTTTGATGAACTCAAAAGGGACACATAACTGTATCTGCAAAAATCTCTTTAGCCATATAAGGTAACATGATCACGGAAGTGATACCACAAATACTATATTCACAAGTGCTTTCGACACTCAAGGGGAAGAGATTATACAAGGATGTGGGTCAATGAGCGTTGTCATGGAATTCTGCCTCACACCCTAATGCAAAAGTTAGTTTGCTGGAAACGAAAATCTTAAGATCCTATGATAGTAACTGCTCAAGCTACAAACTAATAAGCTTATACATGAAATAAAACTTAATAAACTTTATAAAAGTTATAAAGTTTATAAAATATAACTTCTCAAGGAGCTTGTACATTTAAAAAGGCAATGCTCATCTTTTTCCCACAGTAAATGGCACATATTCACTTCCTTGCTGCACAGAAGATTAAAAGCTGCAATGAAACCACCTGTGGTTTTGAGTACAGAGCTATCCAGAGGCACCAAAGGGATTTCTGAGTTAGACTCATGGTGGGAGAAGGTTAGATGAAAATTATGTTTCATTCTACTCTGTAAAGCTTATGCAAAAAAAAAAAAAAAAGTCTCAATCATTGCCTACAGAATAAATTCCAAACTCCTTAATATGGAATAAAAGATTTTCCAAGACTGGACTTCCTGTTTACCTCTCATATCTGTATCACACAGAAAGTTTCATGGTTACTTCAAACAGTGCTTTCTTTCCACAGAAGTACATGGTTTCTTTGCTTGGAATTTTCTCCCACCTGCCTTCACCCACATCCCCTATGATGAATTTGATTCATTGTTTAAGATCTACTTATTCATTTAACAGCTATTTACTGAGTGCCTGTTATTCATCAATGAATTGTTAAGTCTTTACCTCTCCCACAGAGTGGGGCTGATCTCTGCTTCTTTTTTGGTGCAAAAGCTAGAGCCAGTTCATGTATCTATTACTATACCTGTTAAATCTTAGATTTATATGTCCAGCATCTAAATGTGAATACCTTAAAGGAATGATTTTGTTTTACTTGTTTATATTTCTAGGACAAATTCAGGGATTGCTACAACTCATTAATCATGGTTTGCTGAAGATAATAATAATAATAGTAATAATAATAACATCTAAAATGGTTTCAGTGATTCCTCATATTGTGAAAACACTACACATATTGGCTCAAAAAAATCCTTGCAATAGGACGTTTAGGAAAACATTATAATCCTCACTAGTATGTGAGAAAACTGAAGTTCAGAGACAGAGGCAAGACTTTTATATAAGTTCTTAAGTTTATGTTCTCTATACCAACTCAGTTCCAAACAGGAGCATCAGCATCACTCACACATGTAAGTAACCCAGTGCTAACATATTCTCAGGTTCCAATAGAGTCCTACTTCATCAGAAAATCTGGGGGCAGGGCCATATAATCTGAGATTGAATAGGCCCTATAGGTGATGATACCAGCTAAAGTCTGAGAACCAGTGCTCCATAATCAAATAACTTTTATACAGAAACTTGGAAATTATATTCATATGTTAGATTATGATGGAGGAAAAAGAAAAAAAAAACAGAAAAACGACTCATTTTTCTCAGAAGTCATATCCATTATATAGAGTCTGAACTCAGAAGTCATATCCATTTTATAGAGTCTGAAACTTAACACAATGTCAGTATGCTGAACTGGCCAATGTTTAGTTAAACATAAGAAAATAATCTTCTCTATTGACTGTAATAACTAGGATTTACATCAGTTACACATTCCTCTGTAGATGGAAACATTCTCCACAACTTGTTTATCATCCCTACAGATATCTTAAATATGTCCAGGTCAAAGTTCTTATTTTCTTCATTTGGTTCTTAACTCATGCATTATAGAATTCTTGGTAATCAGGAAGCAGCATTTTAACAATTTCTTATTCAATTTAATTTGATTTGATTTGATTAGCTTATCTTTTCCTATTGCTTTCACCAGGGATTGTCTTTAAAAAGTGTCAAGTGATATTATAGTAAAAATTGTTAAGTGGTAATAGGAAGTCAGATTTTGATCTCTGAAAAGACAGGAGTGCAAGATAAGGATGGAATGGTGCTTTCAGTGAGGAGTGTTTACTGAGGGATTTTAGAGTGAACGTTCACTGAGCATATCTAGAGGACAGCAAGAGAAATGAATGCATTCAGTGCAGAGTACTGCATACCACATATTTGCACATACACCTATAAAAATAGTTTAATGCACTCAGCAAGTCTACCATATAATTGTGAAGACAAACTGTATCAACATGCAAAAAAAGAATTATAAAAAATAAAAAGCGATAGAGATGAACGCAAGTTTAGGCATAGTAAGTGCTCTATGATGGCCACGCATTGGAGAATACAGAAATAAAGGAGGCCTCACTACTTCTGAATGTAGCACAGAACCATATTCTGTATATGGTTTTTGTCTTGATTTCTTTTTCTAGTCTTGACTCAGATGATTTTGTTTCCTTTCTTTTCTTTTTTTTGACCCGATGATTTTCAAGTATGATGTTTATAAGATCAAACTTTTCATGTTTTTACATATGAACAAAAGTCCCCCCCTTATCTAAGATGTAATCAAATCTGTTTGGCATTCAGAGCATAAGCCATACTTGTCAAAAAATAAAGCATTTTCTAAAATTTGAGTACAATATAGAATTCCCGTCAGCTATAATGTTAAAAACAGTCAATCAACATTAATGAAGTACTCGTATGTTAGTCTCTGACCTCCATGAGAATATGAGACAAACCCTCAAAATAAACAAAATGCTAAGAAATTGAGAAGAACCAACAAACTATGTCAGAATTAATGTAGGTAATATAGCAATCGAAGGAGAGTCCTCAAGAACTGACTGGAGCTTTCTCCTAGGCCGAGGAAGTCAGATTTAAAATTTATTGTACAGATTATGGCTTTTGATCAGAAGTGCTTAAACAGAAAAGTGGCTGGATGAGATCTTTGTCATAGTATGGTAACTCTAAAAGCAGTGTAGATGGTCCATTTAGCAAAGATCTAACCAAGTCTAGGACATAACAAACATATCCTAAAGGCAGAATTAGAATGGGTGTTCCTGAGTGCTGGCAGAATATATGATCAGGCTTTATATTAACCTGAAAGTTTAACTTAGCATAGCAACATGTCTAACTTGTGTCTTGTGGGCTTGTATTTTTGCAAAATTTGTTTGAGAAAATGTATTTAATAGAAGTTCTGAAACAAAAGTAGTGATTAGTGATAAATTATAAGTAAGTCCTTGTTTGGAGAAAAATATACACAAAGGGTAATTAAAATAGAAAAGAAGATAACTAAATAGATCATAAACCTTTTAATTTCTTAGTAATAGAGACAATCCTATATTATATAATACCTTATATAATAATTACCTCTATATAATGTAGAGCCCTATACAATATAATCTTATACTGTATTATCTGCTGGGCCAGCATGCCCATTAGTAAGAATTATTGTTAATCTAAGATAAGATATTTGAATTACAAATTAAAATAATTGGAGTGGTTTGCATAAACCAATCTCCTAGCGGGTTACCTTTAGAATAATACATAAATTATTACTATGCACATAGGAAACATTTTTAACAATCATCATAAATAATTCTTGGATTTTTTTAAAATTTTTTTTAACGTTTATTTATTTTTGAGACAGACAGAGACAAAGCATGAACAGGGGAGGGTCAGAGAGAGGGAGACACAGAATCTGAAACAGGCTCCAGGCTCTGAGCTGTCAGCACAGAGCCCGACGCGGGGCTCGAACTCACGGACCGCGAGATCATGACCTGGGCCGAAGTCGGCCACTTAACCTACTGAGCCACCCAGGCGCCCCAATAATTCTTGGATTTTAATGTGCATGTGACATCAGGTCCAAGATACCTGTATTGTCACGGGGAAAAACAAACAACAAACAAATAAACACCACTACTAACCTCACGAGGCATCTCCCCTATAAATTTATTTCCCATCTAAAGGTTGTGTGTGTGTGTTTGTGTGTGTAAATTTAGTTGTATGAAGAGCAGAGCTCTACTTAATATTTAAATTACTGTGCATTTTTTCTGAGACAAGTACAGTTTTTACCCCCTGTAGGAACTACTAGTAATCAGTTATTGATGTTTAGCTAAGTTTATCCTCAGAATTTTGTAATTCCAAAAATCAACAAATTGAAGACATAATTCAAGGAATTTCTGTCTGTAATCTAAATACTATAGAGGAGTTTGGAAATAATAGCATCTAACACGTACTTAGTGCTCACTATTGCCACGCATGAATCTTTGTCGTTTTCATACATAACTCCTTCATTTCTCCAACTTTTCCATGATGTATATATTATTGTTAGACTTGTTATACATAAGAGGAAAATGGGGCACACAGAGATTGTATTGATATACCTTCCAGAGTTACCTAATTTAAGAAATGCATAAATCTGGTTTAAATTACACTTAATCAGAGAGACTATGGTTTGAAAAAGAAAATGTAAAATGTCCCGCATCTAACACTTCATACTAGTTTCAGCACATAAATTGTGACTTGGGAAAATTTTCCTGTTATTTACCTTTAATCTCTTTGTCATTTTTGAACCATCTTATATCAGCTGCAGGTTTACTACCAGATGTTTTACAAGTCAGCTGCATCAAATCTCCCTCCATAACCGGTGATGAAAATCCACTAATTTGAGGCTTCTCAGGAACACCTGAAATTTAAGCAAATGGAGGGAACATCAATCTCCAGAGCTGATTCATTCTTATGACTATTACTTTCACAAAGCTAGAATGGGTTGTTAATTAACAATAACTTCAATAGAAAATAACAGTGTTATATAATAAAATAAACTGCTTAAAATATCTCTATAATCTATAGAGAGATATAAAATTGTGTATATCTACACAAACACATATACATATGTATATTCAGTAGTTCCCTGCCCCCCCTCCCGCCACCCTGGTTATTTGAGGGAGAGACATCGCAAGACCCTCAGCGGACCTGAAACTGTGGATAGTACTGAACACTATATAAGCTATTTTTTTCTCCTATCCATATTACCTATAACAAATTTTAATTTATAAATTAGGCATAGTAAAAGATTAGCAATGATAAATAATGAAATGGAACTATTATAACAATATGCCATAACAGAAGTTATGTGAATGTAGTCTCTCTTGAAAACTATTGTACTATACTTACCCTTCTTGTGTGGATGCGAGAAGTTAAAATGCCTATGTGATAAGAGGAAGTGAGGTGAATGTTGTAAGCATTGTGCTGTAACGTTAGGCTACTATTGGCCCAACAAGAAGTCAGAAGGAGGATCACCTGCTTCCAGACTGAGGTTATTCATGTGTAACTTAAACAGTGGAAGATGAAATCCCGGATGGGGGTGAGGTGGGGAACTATCTTATATATGCAAGTGTGTGTGTGTGTGTGTGTGTGTGTGTGTGTGTGTGTATGTGTATGTATTATCCAGAAAGCATTTAAAATGAATTTAGTTCCAAGTAGCTTTTAAAGTTTTACCTGCAAAAAATACTCTTTGTAAATCTCAAAAACAGCCATGCAGTATGTCTTAAGACTTACCAGTACAAGGACTTAAGAAGGTAAAGTGTTTGCAATGGGAGAAAAAATCCACAAAGCACATTTCTTTATTCCTTAGCATATTGTGATTTAAATAAAAGAGCACCTTGCGTTCCTGATTTCATAATTCTTAAGGCTTAAAAATATATTATTATCCTCTATGTACTTTGTTCAAAAATGCATTTTAGAATAAGAGATTTATCAATAACTGCAACAATACTTTTCTGATTCTTACACAGAGGGTTTTGAAGTCATTTGTATTAGAAATGCAATAGTGGTTTTGTGAGGCATGATGTAAATTATCTTTAATGCTAACCACTACTACCTTTTCTAGTCCAAGTCATCCAATGGCTAAGCAGATAACTAATATGCAGAGATAGTACATGGATGATTTAAATAATAGAAAATGTCATATTTCTTGGGTAATAATATTCTCTTGTTGCCATAGAGGTTTATTAACATTTCTTTTAAAATCATTCAGTAATAAACGCAGACTGAAATATCTTTATTGTACTATTTAATTCAATTTGAAAAGAATAAAATGTAAGAATGTTGGAAATCACCAATAAGAGAAATGCATATTAAAACAATAACAAGAACAACAATGATAAATGACAGGTCAACATCCTCCAATTAGTTGGATTATTTTATGTTCACATTCATATGCTTTCTTTTAATCTATGCCATACCATCATTTAATAAGCTGAAATCAACCCATTGTCTATTGTTGGGGTCTCAAGGTGGCTCTCTACAGAACAATACGTTACCTTAGGCAGTTGTTATATTGAAATATTCCATTTTAGTGGATATATTTTGTCTGTAGTGGCAAGCTGATGAAGATTTTTATAAAATAGTCCCAGTGGGACTTGCAAAGAAACATATTTCACATCGCAGGTACAAAACCAATTCACTAGCTGGATTAACTTTAATATTCCTACCTAAGAGAACAGCATGCATTAGTTCTTTTATATGCAATGTTATGCCTTTATCTATAAAAAAGCAGGCAAGCTAGGGCCCCCCCTCCCAAAAAAAATCAATCCTTAAACTCCTCTAACAGTATGCAGGTGTGTTTCAATGAACTGCAGCAATCTCAACTGATTGGGCCATGACGTCTGCGGAATCACAGAGAGCTCTTTGCTGCAACTTTATTTCCTCTGAATCTCTATGAATGTAATGCTTTTTGGTGTCACTTTAACCTTTGGGGAAAAGGCCCAGTATTTAGAAAATAAAACCACAGAGAAGCTACAAGTTACATATAGATTGACATTATGTACTTCACTTAAGAATCTAGAAAACTATAAAATTAAAAGATAAGACACAGAAATGTCAGGGTCATTTAAATGCACCAATATAAACAAAGAAGTCATATTTGAAAGCTATAAGGATTAGAGAAGGCCCCTCTCAAATGACTTGTACAATTAAACGTAGGACCACTCTATAGACATGCTGAATTCATTATTATCATTATTCTGTTATTTTATTAAAGGATCACCAGATATATAATATCCTGGTATGTACTGCTCACTAAGAAACAAAATGGATGCTCTTAGGAAGCCATACAAACTGTTACACCTCACTTTGTCTCTTTCTAAAATGGGGCAAGTGATTGACTTTTTAAATGCCTCTTGTTATAATGTAGCAGGAAAGGGATTAAACTATATCTATTAATATGAGCCTCAAACTATATATTTGTTATTGACTCATGTTGCTGTAGCTTGCGATCACATAGTGTTAGTTCCTTGTACTTACCCAGAACAGTGAGATAGGCCTTAGAAGTTTTGACAGGCATTGTAAATAAAGAACAAGTGTACTGTCCTTCATCCGAGAGAGACACATCACTGACACTGATACTCAATTCATGCCAGGAAGCTCGAACCAGCTCAATCCTGTTATCCCTTAAAGCTGGAAAGAGAAAACATTGAAAATGCAAATAGCAACATTAGAAAAAGTCAGTACTGCTAGACTAAATATTTTTAGCATAACATAATAAATATTGTCTTTGGCCATACATCTCATCTAAATCTTATTTCCTGATACAGATTAAAGGAAGGTTTAAATGTATGGAAATATTTTATCAGATTTTTAAAAAATCAAAGTAGAATTAGGTGTTCCTTAATGTTCTCAGAAATAACTTTTTAATTAAATGATTGCATCTGGTACAATACTTCAGATGAGGTAGATGTCGGTAGTGATAATAAGGGCTTTCCTCCACAGGCTTTCATGGAATCCTAGTATCTAAAAAAACTATAAACAGGTTTCATTTCTATGCACAGATAAATTTGGGAAAACTGTGATAGCTGCATTCCTTCCAAGAGACCAACAATTCACATTAGCATATTAAGAGCATTTTCTCTACAATAGAGAAACCTGTTGAAGTTCCTTTCAACCAGAGCTGACTTTCCGCTGAAAAACACCTGTAAGGTACTGAATGTTTAAATTTGCCCTGGTTGGTACCTCTACTGTACCACCTTTGCTAAATATTTTTAGTATATTTCTTTGGTTCATGCCACCTTTTCTACCACAGAACTTTATTTATTTATGTATTTATTTGCTTAATTTATTTACATTTTTTTTTCACAGAAGATCTCTTAGCATGCTCCTCTTGATTCATTTTGGGAAAAACATTAAAAGCTTTAAATATTATTATATTTCCAACTAAGTACAGCTATAAGCTCAGAATTAAGCAAGAGACAATAAAGGAGGACTCAGAGGAAAGAGCACTGGTTAGGGAAACTAGGATCTAAGGAGCAACTCAGTGGTTTCCCAACCAATAATAAAAGGCAATTGAGGCCTGGCTTTTCCCAAGGACAACCTAGCAACAGAAGGTAGCCTAGGTAGACTAATTTTTTTTTTTTAATCACATATCAAATGCAAGTCCTGCCAGCATCTTTGGGAAAGATTGGGCTAGCTGCAGGGGGAATCAAGTGGGAGTGTCACTAACTACAAGTGGCCATGGAAAGCAATTTTTCCCCCCACTGGGCTGGAGACTCCCCTTCACTGCCTAGAGATAGTGATCAACTGGGCAGCAGGGGAAGAGAAGTGATGCATCTCTGACAAGTACTCAGCCCTTAAAGTGATCTTCCTATGTGCTACAGAACCACATACCCCTGCTGGAGCCATTAGGCAGCCTGACCTATGGAAGCTCCTCTGCCTCTTTAGGTGGTTACAGTGGGGACCAGGTCAACCCCTAGTAGAAATAGGCACTTCAAGCTGACCAATAACACCCTTTAGCTCTGGAAAGTTAATTGTTGGTTCAACCATGACCTGAAAATGTAAGCCAGGACCTCTATGGGTAAACCTAAACAAGGTGACTGCCTCCTAGAATAGAAAATTAAAATAGAATAGAGAGTCTCCTAACATAATAGCTAGAATGTCCAGGTATAATAAAAACATCACCGGTTACACCAAACACCAGGAAAATCATAACTTGAGGGGGAAAAATAATCAATAAACACCGCCAACACTGAGCTGAAACAAATGTAATTATCTGACAAATAACTTGAAAAAAGCCATCATAAAAATACTTCAGCAATTAGTAGTTATCTTGAAACAAAAAATAGAAAATCTCAGCAAAGAAATAATAAAAAAAGAATCAGATGAAAATTAGAGAAGACAAAAATACAATAACCAAAATAAAAACTCACTAAATTGGCTTAACAGTACAGTAGAGATGACAGAGAATGGTATTAGTAAACTTAAAGATAGGGCAATATAATTAATAATTAATTTGAATAATAAGAAAAGAATAGATTGTAGGGGAAAAAAAAAAAGAAGAAGGGGGCCTCAGAGACCTGTGGGATGATAACCAAATCTTCAATATTGGTACCATACAAGTTTCAAATAAGTGAAAGAGATTGGGGCTGAAAGAATATTTTGAAGAAATAATGGTCCCAAACTGCAAATTTTCCAAAAGACTTAAATGTAATATACAGAATCAATAAGACACACTAATCTCAAATATGATAAACCCCATGAAATTTATATCCAGGTACATCAAAATTAAACTGGAAGACAAAAAAAAATCTAAAGCAGCCAGAGAGAAAGACATATAACCTACAAGAGAACATCAATCTAAATGACAATAGATTTCTCATTTGAAATTATGGAGGCCAGAGGGAGTGGCACATTATTTAAGTGCTGAAAGAAAAGAAATACCAAGACTGAATTCTTACTCAGGGAAGCTAACCTTCAGGAATCAAAAGGAAATACGTATATTCTTAGAAGAAGGAAAACTAAGAACATGTTTCTCTAGCAGATCTGTCTTGAAAAGTTAAGTTCTTTAGACAGAAAAAAAAATCTTGGAGTATCAGAAAGGAAGAAGGAATGACTAAAAGAACAAAAACATGGGTAAATACAATATAGACTATCCTTCTCTTGAGTTGTCTCCATTATATGATGTTTGAAACAAAAACTACAACATCAATTGATGCAATGTTGAGCAAATATAGAAGGAATACTCAAGACAAGTAAAAAATGGGCAGGACAAAGGGGTCTATAAGAAGTAAGATTTCCATACTTTACTCCAAATGGTAAACCGTTGCTACTTGTAGACTGTGGTAAATCACATACGTATTTCAATCCAGAGCAAATACTAAGAAAATATACAAAGTAATACACTCAAAAACTCTATAAATACACGTAAGATCAATTTATATAGTGTCTTGAAATAATAAAATTTTAAAGTTAGAAATATTAGTGTTTACCAAGGGTTAAGGATAGTAAGGGGTAGAAGGGAAGGGAGGGACATGGATATGATTATAAAAGGATAGCACAAGGGGATCCTTGTGGTGATGGAAACCGTTTTGTATTTTGGCTGTGGTGATGGATACATGAAACTACACATGAAATAAAATTTAAAAGACTAAATACACATGCGTGCACACACACACACACATTCACACCCACAGATGAGTACATGTAAAATTGATTAAACCCAAATAAGATTGGTCGACTATATCAATGTCAGTTTCCTAGTTGTGATATCTTTGCAAGATGTTATTCAGGTCAAGGGTTGATGAAATCTCTCTATTATTTCACACAACTGTGTGTGAATATACAATAAAAACTCAATTAAAAATTTTTATGTACATTTGAAGGAATAGGGGAGTGGTCAGGATATCAAAGCTTAAAATTTATTATACACATTTGCCACAGAGCAAGAGGGGAATCCCAAGTGCCAAATATTTTTGAATTGCCTGTACCTTCCCTATGTGTTTTGTGAAAGGAGCAGGCAATAATACAGTATGTAATATTTGGGATAATTCTAAATTTTCATGATTTTAAATATATTTATAAAAAATAAAACATCCTCCCAGATACTCAAATAACACACACCTTAATGATTGCAGTCCCTCTGCTACCATTCTTTATTAATCTAATTCTATAAAGAGGCATATGCTTACAAATATTTTTGAAACGAATCTTATTGAATATGAAACATAAGGCAAGTCTGATTATGTTTGTATTTGTGATTCCATTAAGATACAGTGGACATTTTTTTAAAAAATGTCTATTTCATAATCTATCTCCTAATATGCACTAATACACACACACACACACATATACATATATATATATACATATATATATATGTATATATATACATGTATATATATACATATACATTGTTCAGTTGCCAGAGGAAAACAGTGGGACACAGATTCATTATTTCCCCAATAAGACCTCAGGCTATATCAACCACTTTTCAAAGCTGTGATTTATTTAAGAAAAATATTTATCACATATTTCTTGTTTCTTCAAAAAAGAGGTCACCAAAAGGGAAAGCCTAAGGTTTCTGCCATGATGTTATATGGGTAAAGCTTGTTACTTACCCCCTGTGTTCAATTTCATTTCTTCTAACACAGTTCCCACTGACAGAGAGACAGAGCTTACAATTTTCAGTGAATCTTAGCAAAATAAATTTAACTATTTTTTGGTCAGACTGTGGAAACTGTATAACATCACCAAAGTCAAACTGCATTACTCAATATACATAAATATAAATCTTTAATATTTAGACCATTGGCATGGAGTAAAGCTAAAAGCAATGACTTGTGAATTAAAAAGCATGCTTTAGGAGCTTACATGAAGTCATATTTCCTGTGGATAATAATTCCTGATTTATTTTCATCTTTGATTATGAGTTGAAATGACTTCATGTAGTATGTACAGTCCCTTAAAGTAAATCTACGATGATATATTAAGATATTTTGAGTTTAGAATCCTGATGAGAACCTGAATATTTTAGTGTCTGAAGTGTCCCCATTGATTTAGCCTACCAAGTCGTATAATATTTTGACTTTTTACATGATTCCTACCAGCCTGACTGAATACTAGGCTCTGCAGAACACCTGCATTTTAATGTAAACTCTTTCCCTGATTAACCATAGGAACCTAGACAAGTCACTCAAATTAGTGCCCGTCTGCGGAGTGTTGGGCAGAGATCGTAATAATTGAGTGGAAGTATAAGGAATATGGTTTAGGGCATTGAAATATATAAATACATATTCAAAACCTGAAAACATAATTCCAAGAACCAAGAAATTGACACAATTAGTAAAGGGACTATTTACTGTGTAAATTTCCTTGATAATTTATTTGCCTAAGGAGATTCTCATTGGACTGAAGACTTTAAATGAATCGTGTCTCTGTAGTATTTATCTTTTCAAGTTTGTAAATGCTTATGATGTCATCTGCAGTTTACTGTATAACATTTCTAGTATGAAAGAATAAAGGAAAGCCTTTAAAAGTCCAAAGAGGGATATACTATAACTCAGTGGGTTCCCTGTGAGCAGAAGCCTTGTCTTCCCCATCTCAGCGCCCTGCACCATCACTATCTGCACAGGAGGTAGTCAGTGAATGGCTATTGAAATGAAACTGAGAACCATACTCTGTCTGTATATGATAAGAGCAGAGTGAAAAAGAACTGAACCAGGAAGTCCTCTTGAATATATCTCCACAGGCTCCCCTGTGGGAGAGAAGCCAAAAAAAGAAGAAAAAAAAGTGTCCCGTTTAGACACTGTTGAGCATAAAAGAACTAGAAACATCATGCTATGAAAATTTTTAACAAAGTGATAGTTCATTGGAAAATGATTTGAAATACTGAATGAGTGATCTCTGAAGCTATTGCCATGTTAGCTTATGGTTTTCAAGTGAACACAAAAAGCAGTAGCTAATCAGAGAATATCCATATTATTTAACTTTTCCACATAGTAAGTCCCAAATGTATAGCGAACCTAAGTAAAGAATTGTGATATTATTAGTTGAAGTTAATTCAATCTTTAAAAAACAATGCTTTTAAGATCACAAGATGTTCATCGTTATGTAAATAACTTAATAAAGATCTCATTAAAATATTTTTTAACATTACCCTAGGAATAATTGAAGAGAAGAAATGACTATGTGCAATCAAAGAATAAAAGGCAATGGCTCACACACCACAGAGATTAAAAATAAGCTAATTAGGGGCACTGGGGTAGCTCAGTTGGTTGGTTAAGTGTTGGACTTTGGCTCAGGTCATGATCTCACGACCCTGAGTGAGATCCCTGAGTTCGAGCCCTGCATTGGGCTCTGTACTGACAGCATGGAACCTGGAGCCTGCTTTGGTTTCTGTGTTCCCTCTCTCTTTGCCCTTCCCCCATTCACACTCTGTCTGTCTCAAAACTAAATAAACATTGGGGTGCCTGGGTGGCTCAGTCGTTTAAGTGTCTGACTTCGGCTCAGGTCATGGTCTCGGGGTCATGAGTTTGAGCCCTGTGAGTTTGAGCCCCGTGTGGAGCTCTATGCTGACAGCTCAGATCCTGGAGCCTGTTTCAGATTCTGTGTCTCCCTCTCCCTCTAACCCTCCTCCTTTCATGTTCTGTCTCTCTCTGTCTCAAAAATAAATAAACGTCTAAAAAATAAAAAAAAAAAAATTAAAAAAAGAGCTGATGGGAAAGTGGGCTACTCTGTGGTCACACCTCATCAGCTATTAGGTCCCACCCACTGGTGAGGTAATTTAATGGCTCAAAACTCTGAGCTCTGGAGAATTTAACCATAGCTGCAAATAAGAAGCACTGACCAATGAGTAAGAATCTACTAAATAATACTTAGTGCTAGAAAAAATTATTTTTCCAATATACCATTGGTTTTAAATGGTTCATCAATCATACAAATGAATATTTGGGATGCATGTTGGGAAAATAAAAATTCCCAAGGCAATTACTTGGAGGATTTTAGTCACATTTTACACTAATTTCTAACAAAAGTTACTGGTCACAGTTAATAATTTGCATATTAATTAGTTTTAAAACAAATGAGCTAAATAACATTAGTATTATTTTATTTATCTGACATTATTCATTTAAGAACCTGATAATAATTTATGCATATTTGCAAAATAGTTTTCCTTCCTTAAGTGTTATGTTATTTATAGAGGTGATCACAAACTTCTTGCCAGAAACATTTTCAAATATTAGTTGCTTTCCAGTGAGTAATAAACAATTCATGTCACACTTTATGGTGCTTAAATAATGATAAAAAAAACACATTTTGTTATGTAATCACTTTTAAGAGACTGTTAAAATATAGCAAAACAATCGCATTGTTTTTGCATTTTTCCCTAGTTCTCACTTTACCTAAAACTTCCTTAAATAAGGATTATTTTATATCACTCTGTATTTTCCATGAGGCTTTACACATATCATGATATACAGATGGCAAGTAACTAATTTGTTGCATTTAATTTCATATGTGGACCATCAACCTTTGTATATAATAGTCTACAATTGTATACATTAGCTTCATTTTAGAAAATTTTTTATTCTAAATGGATATTGTATACTGAATGACTTTATTGTTATAATTAACTATATTTTATAGACAATTACTAAGGAAAAAATCTATATCAGGATGACAGAAGTAATTTCAAGTGTCATCTTGGCTACTTACATTCTCAATGTTTAGCATAAGTTTCCAAAAGCATACTCTCCTACATCCATGGACTTTAGCCAAGACAATCACTACAAACATTTACAAGTTTTAAAAATACATTTATTTATTTATTTATTTATTTATTTATTTATTTATTTAAGTTTATTTATTTTGAGAGAGACAGAGACAATGTGAGTGGAGAAGGGGCAGAGAGAGAGAGAGAGAGAGAGAATCTCAAGCAGGCTCTGTACTGCCAGCTGTGCAGAAGCCCGATGCGGGGCTTGAACTCATGAAACAGTGAGATCATGACCTGAGCCAAAACCAAGAGTTGGATGCTTAACCGACTGAGCCACGCAGGAGCCCCTTAAAATAAATTATCCAACCAGTAACTCGCATTTTGTGAAGTTTAACATCACTAATACGATGGGATGTCAAGAACTATAGATGTGACAGCCTTCATTCTCTTTGCAGCTCAAGTCCCTACCACCCAGGGTCCCTACTTGATTCCTAGAGAGAGTTAGATGTGTGAATACGATAAGCTGAGTTCTGCCTATGGGAAAGTTGTACCTAAGAATGCTTCCCTTTGATTCAATATCAAATTTATTTTGCTGCCTGCTGCCTGATAATAGACTCCTTCCCACGATTCTGACTTTGTTGTTTTAAGGTTGCCCAGACCAGCACTCTGCTTTGTTTTCCAACTTCTGCAACAGGTCTGCTCCCTGCACATTGTCCACCTAGACTCAGGCTAACTGCCTACTCTGCTTTTCCCCTACTGATTTTTCTAGAACTGTTCACTGAGCAACTTGACTCATGCAATCTGCTCACCCCTGTTTTTTTCAGCTGAACTCTCTACTATCCCCAAGGATAAGAATTAGAACAAGGAACTAAAGCTTTAGTGAGGTCAACTATGGTTTGATATAACAAAATGATTTTTCTACTAATTAAATCCATATCCTAATAAATCAGAAAGAAAGTGTAAGTCAAAGAAGCTCTAATAGTCTTCAAATGGGCCACAGATACAAGACTTAACTCTTGTCAGACCTTATGATTGGTATGTTGACATGTATGATATCAAAATATGCCTCAAGATATTGTAAAAGAGGTAAAAAGGAAATCTAGGCACACGTATCCATTTTTATAAAAGTGTTATTCTATTAAGAGCCCACATATTTTATTTGTTAATAGTATAATCAAATAGTGTTTATAATCAGATGAAAATTCACTGAAAATTGAAATTGAAATTGAAAATTGTACTATGGACAGAAATAAAGGAGTTAACACAGACCGAGTAAAATATCAAGCTAGTGAATCCTTTTCTGTTTTGTTCTTTACGGTCATACAACACAAAACGATATAAATCAATCTTCTGGAAAATTGGTAAAAGCAACCATTGCTCCAGAGCTGATATTCTGTATACCAAGTTTCAGCTCGGACTGGATTTTTACTGAAGCCATAGTAAATGGAGTTTTAGAATAGAAAATGTGAACAGAACCCAAGCAATAAATCTGGAAATTGTGTCACTATTTGAAGGAAGGTTTTTTCCAGTGGTGGAATTTAAATTTTTAAACCCCAGATTTTCTTACTTCAAATGTATAAAAACAAAAATTCACTACTCTCATTCCCATCTTTGTTGTCTATTTTTATGAAACATTAGAAAAAGCAAAATTTTGTGACATCTAAAGTATACTAATAATTAATGAACTTGGCTATTGAAAATTTATTAATATGTTTGAGGCCTAAATATAAGCTCCATGACATTTTTAGTTTCCAGTCTTCTTGTCTTTGCTGAGGCTTGCATCTCTTCCTCACAGTGTCCTCCTCGTGATCTGTCCTAATGGAGCGGCTTTCACTCTACTAAATTCCTAAAGCCTCCATCATAATAACCGCTGACATAACACTCCTATATCCCTTCTCTATTATCTCTTTTTTTTAAAATATTTTTATGTTTATGCATTTTTGAAAGACAGAGAGGGACAGAGTACAAGCAAGGGTAGGGTGGAGAGAGAGGGGGACACAGAATCTGAAGCAGGCTCCAGGCTCTGAGCTGTCAGCACAGAGCCCGACACGGGGCTCAAACTCATGAACTGTGAGATCATGACCTGAGTCAAAGTCGGATGCTCAACTGACTGAGCCACCCAGGCGCCCCCCCCCATTATCTCTTCTATAACATAACATTTAAACCGTTCATCATGTAACATAAGTTCCTACTTTTCTAGTCCATTTCCCTATCCTTCCTCAAAATGCCTAAAATTTAAAAGTGAGAGCATGTGTTCAAACATGGTAAGTAATCCGTGCCGCTTTACCTATTATTTCCTCTGCATGTCTCAGGGTCATACTTATTCAAGTTATCTAACATTATTTTCTTGATAAATTCCTCTATGCTGTCCACCTCCAACTATGTTCATGTCTTCCTTTATCCTTCCAGGGCAGGAATCTGCATGAAGCTCAATCATCATTTGTTGAGCCAACGAGATTAAAAGTGAAGATTACATGGTCCAGCATTTATGTACTGACATGTACCATTTATCTTACTATATGGTCATCACTTGGAACATCCAATCATGGATGAGACTATTTCCTACTGCCCATAATAAATCACATAATGACTTAAATATAATCTTTTATCTCTGTTGGGAAAGTGAATGAGTAAACAAGTGGAAGTAAAAATGTATAAAATGGCAGGTGAACCTGGCAAATTCTGTCATAGAGTAAGATAACTAAGGACAGTATACTCAAAGAAATGACATATTTTAACGTGATAATGACTGAAAATTTTATGTCTCATAGATTCCTTGTACCTGATAAATTTTTATTTTGTAAAATTTGACTTAAAAGGGGTTTGGTGCTTCTGGTTTTTAGGTTCTAAATCAGTAGATTAATTTGTTCTTACTTACATAACACCAAAATATCATTAGTAGAGCCTAAATGTCCATCAACTGATGAATGGATAAAGAAATTGTGGTTTATATACACGATGGAATACTACGTGGCAATGAGAAAAAATGAAATATGGCCTTTTGTAGCAACATGGATGGAACTGGAGAGTGTGATGCTAACTGAAATAAGCCATACAGAGAAAGACAGATACCATATGGTTTCACTCTTATGTGGATCCTGAGAAACGTAACAGAAACCCATGGGGGAGGGGAAGGAAAAAAAAAAAAAGAGGTTAGAGTGGGAGAGAGCCAAAGCATAAGAGACTGTTAAAAACTGAGAACAAACTGAGGGTTGATGGGGGGTGGGAGGGAGGGCAGGGTGGGTGATGGGTATTGAGGAGGGCACCTTTTGGGATGAGCACTGGGTGTTGTATGGAAACCAATTTGACAGTAAATTTCATATATTAAAAAATTAAAAAAAAAAAGAGATCAAAATTTTAAAAATAAAATATAATAAATATTTCACAATTCAAACAAAAAATTCATTTTTAAGACTCTATTAAAAATTTCTTTCTATGTTATAAAATAATTTGAATTATGTAACTGAAATTTAAAAAATCTAAGGCAGTAGAGTTGCCATCCTATACTCTATAGTGACCTATGCCTGTATACCTTCTAAATCTGTGGAATCAAGCATGACAACTTATTCCTTCTCTTAAAAATAGATAACTACTTTACTCCTACTTTGACAGTGTCATATGGCAAAAAGAACTCTGTAAAGCCAAAGCAAATACATTTAAATGTTCTTTTGTATCTCTGGCTAACCATCTATATGTCATCATACCCAGTGTCTTTATAATACGGATTTGCTTTCGGATGTAGAATGGCTTAGATTAATAGGAAGTTTCTTTAACACATAACAATGAAGGATGGCTCAAGGTTATTGGCAGAGGGCAATGTACACTATAGAAGTATTAGGGTATAAGCTTGCATCTTCAACTTTTGACTGTGAACATCTTCTGAGAGGAAGTGAGTCCCAGGAGGCATGTGTCAGAAATTTTAATGATAGACACCTAGAAGTGCATATACTACCTCAGCTCCCGTTTCATGTTCAAGCCCACGACCATATTTTAAGGGAGGCTGACAAATGTAGTCCAGCTGTCTGCACAGGAAGGAGAGAGATTAGTGAGCAGTTAGTTTCTGCCTTGCTACTGTAGGCTTGCTTTTAACACTATATCTGTATGCACTGATGTTTCTACCTAAAAATTAATGTAAATATCCAGGAAGGTTGGAAAGCAGTAGATGGCACTCTTTATTTAAAATAGTCATAACTTTGTTGTATTTTGAAACAAAAATTCTGTTGAAATACTAAATTATGAAAATATTATGAATCTATTCTTTTGAAAATGTTCTCCTCAATACTGCTTTACATTTAGAAAAGAAGAAAGATCTATGAAAGTAACAGTATAGTTATTTTCTATTGACTATGCCATCCTCTAAGCTATGAGCATGAGACTAGTTTTATTTTTTTTTAATATTTTTTTAATGTTTATTTATTTTTTAGACAGAGAGAGACAGAGAATGAGTGGGGGAGGGGCAGAGAGAGAGGGAGACACAGAATCCGAAGCAGGCTCCAGGCCCTGAGCTGTCAGCACAGAGCCCGACGTGGGGCTCGAACCCACGAACTGTGAGATTGTGACCTGAGCCAAAGTCAGACGCTTAACTGACTGAGCCACCCAGGGGCCCCGAGACTAGTTTTATTTTTTAATTTAATTTTAGTTTTTACTTTTAAATGTTTTTATTTATTTTCGAAAGAGAGACAGAGCATGAGTGGGGGAGGGGCAGAGAGAGAGGGAGACACAGAATATGAAGTAGGCTGCAGGCTCTGAGCTGTCAGCACAGAGCCTGATGTGGGGCTTGAACTCGTGAGCCATGAGATCATGCCCTGAGTCGAAGTCAGATGTTTAACCAGCTGAGCCACCCAGGTACCCCTCATGACTCTAGTTTTAGAAAGTGGGAGGTGAATTACTATTATTCACTAAAGAAAGCTTTTAGAATAAAAAATATTCAGGATGGTTTGTATTAATTGTAAATGTATATTAATTATGTACATATATGTATACATGTTGCCAAATAGAATATGCAATATTAACTTCAATTCTGATAACAATTTGAAATAAAATTCTGTAAGTCTTTTTAAACTAATATAACTCAAAGCCAATGATGAAAGAATTCCACATTTTCTTTAGACAATATCAAATCCTCTAAAATGTCAACTCCTTATTTGGGAATTCTAAATAAATCTTCACTAAGATAACTGCCTGAGAAGGAAAATGCTGCTACCATGCACACATACCCCTCACCCCATATATTATCAGTATATATTAATTCACCTCTTTGATAATCTGTATATTACATTTTGAGAAAGAATAAAGTAGTTCCAACTTTTTTTTTTTTTAATCTGGGGATGGTTTCACTGGAAAAGAAAACATGGAAGGTAGAGTAGAAGGGGTTATTGGCACATAAGTGGGAGATCATATTTATTCTGGTCAAACCCATTGGATGTTAGAAGCTAGTAAGAAGTTGATTTGGGTTTAATATAGAGACTGCCTTTTTATCTATTGAGCTCTTCACAATTGTATTGAGCAAACTTATGAGACAGTACACTCTACCAAAGAAGTTGTTCAAGTAATGGCCGCCTGGTCTCTTGGCAGGGATGTTTATATGCCTTTCCCACATTGCAGGAGAATATGTCCAAGTGACTTTTGAAAATTTTTAAATAGTAACATTTATTAAATTCAATCATAAATTCAATTCCTAAACGTATTCTATCAAATTAATTCCTGCTTTCAGTGATTAGGAATTACTATATGCTATATTATACTCTATGTATGCTTTCATGTATTAACAAATTTTGGTAGATTTTAAAGGTGTTTTCAAATAATGAGTTACACCTTAATTTTGTTAATGGTATTATTCATCCATATTTTATCATCTGATATGAATTACACTTTGTGCTCAATATGTAGATCTAGTTTGACTGAGTTTTATGCTGAAAATTATGTCACATAAGTAAAATTCAATAAGAACTACTCAGATAATCAATTGTGTTTCAAATTTCATCTTTAGAAAATTAGTGTGCATACTTTCAAAATCGTTTCTCTTTCTCCTAGGCTTTAGTATTCTCCTCAAATGAATGAAAACGCTAAAGCAAGTATTTAGGGAGAGAGCAGCACAAAGTTATGGAAAAGCACACATACATGTCTAGTTGATAAAAGGTGAAATTCTAAATGACAAAATCTGCTTTGGACAAAGTAGGAAAATAGTGCATTGCTGTGTGTGTGTGTGTGTGTGTGTGTGTCTGTGTGTGTGTATAAAACTGCAATACATAAAATATTCTTATATAAGATGATTCTGTCTCCCTAATATCATCTTGCTAGATAAAAATTAGGGGCATTTCATTCTTATTAATGGTGCATTTCTCTCTTCAAAAAAGTGGGTTAAGGAAAAAAGAATATACCATTTGTCAGATAGCATAAGAACATAACAGAAGCTAAGTGTATAAAATTCAGATCTAAAATGTCAAAAGATCCAACAATCTTCATACTTAGTATAGTCTGCATTTGAAAAACGCATCATATAAGCATACCATTACAAGTAGCAACACATCAACAAAACATGTCTTGCAAGTAAAGTAGGAACATACAATGTTAGCAACTTTGGTCTTCAGAGTTTTTTTTACACCTCAAAGCTTATATAATTTATAAATTATATTAATAGTTAAATTTAATTAATCATTAATTAAATTTACAAATTATAATATATAAACGTTAATTCTGATTCATTACATATTGAAAATGCTCAAATACTGCCATCTGTGCAACTACATTCTCCTCATTTAGCGAAGAAAGACCATGATTACTAGAATCCTCATCTTAATATTAACACCACTCAACTGCATTTAATATATTATATTGTTCAATGTCCAATGTCGGTAGTTTTATAAGGAAAGATTGCTAGTAGATGATTATCAAAATTTACAAATACAAAATTCTCATATACGTTTTCAAGGATCTTATACAGAAAAAAAACAAAAAAACAAAAAACAAAAAACAAAAAACTTTTCTTCCCCATTGTGTGAACCAGACTAACATCATTTTGAACAAATACACCATAATGACCGTTCTATGACCTGAAATCTTTAGCACAGCCTGCCACACACACATTCATTCTTTCCTTTTGTTTAACCACACCCTTAAGTACAGCCTAGGGGCATAAAATCCTTAATCTACCTGGGAGATTTGATTATGATACACACACCTACAGGGAAACATTCCCCTTTGGGTGGTCCCCTAGCCTGTACTCCCATCCTCTAAAGCCATAAAAGCAGGTCTAAAGGGAGGTGGGGTTGTGACCATCTACTGATCTTGCAGCTGTCCAAGACCTGTTCTAAGTCCCTTTAATAAGCCATTTCTTGTCAAACTGGATTTGTTAGCTTTTTTCTTAAGTCTTGACTCTCTTTTGGCTTTTGAGAGTCATTTTGCATACACCTCCCTCTCATGGAACATCCATCTCCCACAAAAGTTGGTGGGATTTTTGTTTGTTCTTCAAAACAATATTTCTGTAGGTGTTTGTCACATTATTTCTTATTTTCCTTGAGAATATATCTTTCAGTATTTGATACAGTTCACAATATGATACAGCTCACTATTTGCCTGGATTCATAGAACAAAAGAAGATGTGGTATTTGCAATAAACTGTTTCTGTAAGCTCTCATTCTTTCCAACAACCTACAATATATTGGTTTCCTTACAGACATATGAAATCCATTTTTTACTCCCACTATAAAACCACCATATGTAGCCATGTGGTGTGACTCTCATAGAGCATTTATATCAAAGAGACAAGAAGATTATGTGTCATTCTATTATGGAAATGCATATACAAAGGTACATTGGGAATGGAAAACATCTGCCTTCATTACATAGAGAAACCAGCCTTTGGTACTTTGTGATCTTGTAACTTTATAGGGCCCCATACCTTGTGAAAACCTTGAATTAGTTTCTGTAACAAAGGGAGAGAAAATGACTCAATATTATGTTGTGCTCATTTGTAGTAATACCCGTCCATCTCAAAGCCTGAAATTTGGATTAAATATTCACAGCTTTGCCTTCATTTAGAGGACAATGTTATTATTAGGTAAAATAAATTCTACATTACACAAAGTTTGAAAATCTAGGAATCTGTTAATACATCTAAGAAAATCATTTTTATATTTTTGAAATTCAGGCATAATCATATACAGATTTCATTAATAAGTTTAGATTTCTATGAAAGGTATTTAATTTTTTGTAGCTAATTAATTTTATGACTGAAAATTTAATAACTTTATCTTGCTTCCTTCTTTAATTTTTCCCTTTCTGTGGGGGAGGAGGGGAGTGTGACTCTTTCAGAATGTAAATACTGTCTCTGAAAAATCAGCAAATTAATATTGATCATGAATGTTATTTCTAAAATATCTTCTTGCATAAATCAAGCACTTAATGGGAATGCAGTGAATGTCAGAGCAATAAAATAAATCACAATTTACCCCGTAGAATTTGAAGGATGACATTATACTTTCTGAGTTTAAAATGAAACATTCCCTATACTGCTTGAATTTTCTTCTTTACATTATGTAATTTGATTTTTCTTTACCATAGTTGTCTAAATTGTTTTTTTAAAAGTGCTAATTTGGGGCGCCTGGGTGGCTCAGTTGATTAAGCATCTGACTTTGGCTCAGGTCATGATCTTGTAGTTCACGAGTTTGAGCCCCGCTTTGGGCTCTGTACTGACAGCTCAGAGTCTGGAGCCTCCTTTGGATTCTGTGTCTCCCTCTCTCTCTGCCCCTCCCCATATCTCTCTCTTTCTCTCGCTCTGTCTCTCTCAAAAATAAACATTAAAAAAAATTAAAAGTGCTAATTCATATTAAATTATATGATAACGTTCAGAAGTCTATCAATGTATAAAAATGTAGGGCACTCAAATTTTACTTATGACAAATTTTAGCAAAAGGCAAATAAATTCAGTGATTGTTAAAAAAGAAGCAATAACATATCTTAATATGTCACATCTAAAATATAAAATTTGTGAAAAATTTCACATGCTTATATTACATTATATAGTATTATATATAATATAGACAAAATAATTTAGATTGTATATATAAGTTCATATAATTTATATAAATACATAGGCTTCTATGTATATTTGTGGTATATATAAATAATTGTGTAAATAAATAAATGAGAGGGGCAATTTGAAATAGTGTAGGACAAAAATCCAATGCACGCCTAAAATCATTGAAGTTGGGAAGCCAAGGACACATGAGGAGTGACTGATAAAAGCTAATTTTATAAAAGGCTTTTATGAGTGAGTACAGAAAAGGACTCTTTTCCAGTAATCCACACAAGTAATATTCCAAAACTTACTGAAGAGATGAGAAAAAAATATACATCAAATTAGACACATCACGTGAAATCTATAATAAAAGAACACATGGTGTTTGATTGCATTAAATATAATGGTTCAGTAGAGACCTTGAATTCCTACTTTGTAGCTGGGTTGAAATGAGATATACTGTGGAGGTGCCTTCTGAAACCCAGAGAGAAAGCACTGAACACACACTACTCCTGCTAATTCTCAGAAGGGAAACCCATAGCATGATATACACTGCTTCAAAGGTTCCTGTACTTGTTGACCCCACAGCTTTCATACGAAGCTCCGAGATCTAGACTTTTGAGCTTTCAGCTTGGCTTGGCCTTGGAGACTGAGGCAGTCCAACTACCTATACTGTGAAAATGAACCTGCCTCTCTCTTAGAAAGATTCACTGATATAATGAAGAAAATATGAAAGATAAGAGTGCATAAAATAGCTTTCCAATGCAGAAGAGAATAAGGAAATTGCATAATTACATGTTTTAGAAGTAATCTGCTATAAAGTTGTATTTTCTTGTATATGCTTCAACACACTTAGAACAATGTACTATACAAATACTTTCTGGGATTTCTCTATTGGAAGAAAAAAGAAAAAGAAAAGAGAAAAGAGAAAAGAAAAGAAAGAAAAGAAAAGAAAAGAAAAAAAAGAAAAGAAGAGAAAAGAAAAGAAAAGAAAAGAAAAAAGAACAGCCTTCAAACACCAAATAAGTGCTGCTTTTGAAGTAAACAATCCTTTACCCACTAAGCTCCAGGGATCTTATATTATAATAACCCATTAGGCAAAATAAAAGCAATATACTGCCATCCAAATTGGATCTAGAGGTGGCAGTGGTACACTGTATTCACAGGTAAAATATAGGCAGAAGATGGGAATAGGGAGAGCTTTGGTAGCAACACACCATGAGGACTGCAGGTGTACTGAACTCTGATTTGTTAGTGATATCTGAGAGCCCAGAAAAATTAGGACAGGTGAGATCCCACCTGAAATCTACAGGGCTTTTTTGTGATTAGCCAAACTAGACAGGGGGGATTGTGCTAGGAGCTAATATATTTATCTATCATCTGGTTTTGGAATAAGAAGTAATATTCGCATATTAAATGCCATCATACATTAGATTTGGTAGATCTTTCCATTTCAAAGGATGAATGAGGCTAGGATGACTAGTTTTCTACCAAAAAAAAGAAAAAAAGTGTTCTCCATTTCATATTAAATTCAGAAGCTGGTTGTCTAAATAAGGGCTACATGTCTCCGCAACCCCTTACTTTGAGGTAAAGCCATGTGACTAGACTTAGCCAATGGAATGTGAGGAGTGACATATTTCAGTTCATTGCTGAGGTTTTTAAAAAGTTGCTGGAGCTTACCATCCTCCCTTCTTCCTTCACCTGTTTGGAAATGGAGGATTCTACCACTCCAAGTGATAAAAATGCCATGAAATTGAAGAACCCCAGGTTCCTGAATCCCTACAGAGTGAAAGGCCATAGGACACTAAAACTTCTGTATTGAACACTATGTCAGTGAGAATAAAAATCCTATCGCTTTTAACTCCTGAAATTTATGAGTTTGTTTGTTAATCAAGTTAGCATTGCTGCAAGTAACCAAAATGACTTAAATAAACAATAATATGGGTCCTATGAAAAATACTACTGATTAAAAGAAAGGGACATAGGGACATCTGGACCTCAGCTCAGTTTGTGATCTGGAGCTTCCTGAGTTTGAACCCTGGGCTGGGCTCTGTCTTGACAGCTTAGTGCCTGGATCCTGCTTCAGATTCTGTACCTCCCTCTCTCTCTCTGCCCTTCCTCCCTTGCACTCTGTCTCTCACTCTAAATAAATAAATAAATAAATAAATAAATAAATAAATAAATAAATAAAAAATATAAACTAACAATAAACAATTTTTTTAAAAAAGAAAGGGACATAATTCCAAAGAATTATTATAGAATTTGCTGCAGGAACCAGAAAAATTATGCAAGTATTTAGAATTCTTAGTAGGCCAAAAGAAGATACAAAATCTATTTAAAAAGAGAGGAAAAACACAGAAGAAGGATTATCTGATATATAATGAAAACTGGATATGAAAAAAAAGATGAAGATAGATTAAAAATACAAAAGAATTCAAGTTCAAAGTAAAGGCAGGAGTCAAAACCATATCAATATAGTGAAATATGGAAACCTGGATGTAGATAACCAATTTGAGATCTCTTAGAATGCAAAATAAAAGGTAGTCCAAGAAAGAAGAGAAACTACAAATGTATATAGTCTTTTCTTTTGTGTGTGTGTGTGTGTGTGTGTGCGCGCGCATGTGTGTGTGTGCAAACACACAGAGATTTCTGAGAAAAATTATGACGAATGTAACTAAAGACACATGATTTCTATGGGTAGAATGATTTCTATGGCTAAAATTAATGTTTTTTCATTCTAAAATTTATTGAATTCCTGAAGCAAAAAGGAGCAGTTTTATCACAATTTTGAGAATGAAAGCTTATACGGCAAAAATTTTATGACCAATCAATTGATCTTCCATGTGATGTTGCAAAATAAAATTGTTAGATGTGCAAGGTCTCAGAAAAATACTCTGTATTTCCTTTTTCTAAAAAAATCATTTGAAAATATTTTTTATTATAAAAGGAAGAAAATCATAAGAACAGGCTGTCAGTTTTATGCATAAAAAATAGTCATAATCACATTACTTACAATAATTAAAGGTACTTAATATCAAATATTAGGAAGCAAAGTTTTAATAGAATATTAAGAAGCCTTCATATTTTAAGCATTGAGACCTTCAACACAGGGAAATGATATAACCCTAATTGAAAACAGAAGCAAAATTAAGTGTTCAGATTGGTATCAGTTTTATGATAAAATAGAAAAGTATGCATGAGACTACTGGAATTTCAGGTGATTTTTTTTCTTGCTTCTTTGTACTGTGAATTTTCTAATTTTAGCAACTAAGTTACAATATATCTTCAAAACACTAAAACTTCAGAAAATATAAAATAAATAGCAAATTATATTTTTAATATTAATTGTATGGCTATTGAAATTGGTTATTAATTAGTTATAGAGCCTGTTCATTTATTTAGACTACTTTTTGGCAATAAATATACTATAAAATCTTAACATAAAATGTGGAAATAGAACCACGTGGAAGTAGATGAAGTTCTAAAAAATAGAAAGAAAAAGAAAAAGGAAGCTGTGATTATCATATTAATCATATTAAAGTCTTTCCATTTCACTATTTTTTAATCATTATTTCAGCTCAGATATCAGTTTTCTTAACAAACATATATTGTTTAAAGAACTATCCTATACCCCACAAAATAAACATAATTTAAAGTTTTAAAAAAGTACTTCTTATTATAGTACTAAATACTTCATGGGTTTATGTTTAAAATATCAAAATTCACTGTTTGATTTACATGTTATACAGATGTAAAAATTTATTACAATTTCTTTATAATAGAAAGAGAATTTTGAAAAAGAAAGCCACATATCTTGTCATATTTATTCTTTCACTTATTTAAGAAACATTTCCTTAAAACAAAACATCTCTATATTCGGGAGGCTTTGGCAGCTGCAATAAATGCTCTCATCTATGGTAGAGGACATTATAGTATGAGAAAATATTTCCATAATAAAATAATATATAATCAACAGGTGATTTGCGTGTTTATTCATGAGGATTACAAGGAAAACAGTCTTTAAGACAAATAGAAGAATACACCAAATGTGACAGCCTTGAATGATGACATAATATCCTCTTGTCTGTGATGGTGACACAAAATGGCAAAGGACACAAAACTGTCAGTCTTGTTGTTTATCTTCTATCTGAGACTAATAAAAGAGGGAAAGTGATTGACGGCACATAGACACAAACACTGTCTTTGATATACAGTTGTTACCTTTTGTACATATATAAAAGGAATGAGTTGATGGTTTTAAGGCCACCTTACTTTTTTAGCTTCCTAAGATGCTGTTTTTACCTAAAATATTTTATTTCCTAAAATAAAGGAATTTACAGTTTGATTATATGAGAAGTTATACATTACCCCTCTTAGAAACTATTGCTTCTAGATGTATTGTTCACAAAGCTTATATATGTTCATGCATGTGTGTGCATATATGTATATGTATGTGTATCCACAAAATACACTTATATGTTCAGGCAGAGAGAGGGTAGGAGAATCATAGTGAAAGAAGGCACAGAGATAAAGAGACAAATTGAGACAAACAACAACAAAAGGAAAATACCTAGGATGTGGATTGTTTTTCTAATACGGGTTTCTTCCAAATACATAAATTATTAATTAAGACATTTGTTCATAACACTGGATATGTAGAGAGGAAGTTCCAATGAAGTAGTAAGTACCTGTACTTATTTTGAAGAGCTTGCAATTTGGAGATCAAACACACAGATATAAAATATGTACGTGATAATTGCAAAGCAACATGAAAACAAGTGAATGATAATGCAGTATAAAATTCTGAAGTCAGAGCTGGGGATAGAAAGCAATTAAATAAGAATCTAATGAATCAAGAAAACTATTATGGAAATTTAAAGATGAAGTTAGGCCATGACCTGGCAGCTGGAGTGGGAGAACAAAGGGCAGAGAATTAGCTATAGCAAAAGAAAGGGTAGTCTTGTAAAAGGGTGGGTGGGCCCAGAAAAGGAGCACGTATTTCCACACACACATATATTTTAGTTCCGGCCCATCCTCATTTATTTTGTCTTTTTCAGCTAAAGGTAAATAGTTACTTGAATGCTTGCTAACTTGCCCATTTCCAGCCTCCCTTCTGGATCCCTCTGTGTGGGCTATCCTCCTACATACGCCCCAGTTCCAAATCCTATTTATTTTGAAAAGTTATCACTCTTATAGTTCTTTGCATAGAAATTATGCTTTCCATCCTCACTCAGATGCCCCAGTTCTTTGAATTCTTTAAATAGAGTTCTCATTGGGGATTTATCAATCTTTACGATATATTTTAATTATCTATGTTAATATTGTCTCCATTGTGCATTAAGTTTTTTTTTTGTTTTTTTTTTTTTACATTTTTATTTATTTTTGAGAGACAAAGAGAGCACAAGTGGGGAGGGGCAGAGAGAGAAGGAGACAAAATCCAAATCAGGCTCCAGGCTCAGAGCCACCAGCACAGGGCCCGACGTGGGGCTTGAACTCACAAACTGTGAGATCATGACCTGAGCCGAAGTCAGAGGCGTAGCCTGAGCCACCCAGGCGCCCCATCTATTGTACATTAAGTTTCTTAAGAGCAATGTCATGTATGTTTCTGAGTTATCTGTGTCCACCTCACAGCTGAACTAAAACTCATGAAAAAAAAAAAAAACAAAAACAAAAAAGCAACCACACAGCTATAATTACTAGAAAATGTTACAGTCCTATGACCAGTTGATAGAAACAAACTTTCAACATCTGACTGCAAACTTTTTAAAAAATGCTTTTTGCTGCAAATGCCCATAGAATTCATTAACAATTTTTTATGTTTATATCAGATTTTATATTTTATCCAATAAATATATATCCCATCAGGAAAAGCTGATTCAAATAAACCAGGGCTTCCAGGTCAGGTGGTGCAGGGGTTCACATTTGACTCAACACATTTATTGCAGACACATAATAATAGTAAAAATACAAACAAAAAAATGACAGATATACAAACTGGCCCTCCAAGTAAAATAAGCAGAAAAGAACCATATAACAGAGGGGAGAGTGGTTGCAAAGCTGCAGGCCTCTTTACCTCCAGGTCTAAAGTTTGCTCCTATGGAGTTAAAGGGATTTAAGTGCTCTCAGACAAACAGAACCAGGAATAGAAAGTTCTCAAAGTCAAGGCCTGGAGTGAAGCTCCCCAACACTGAAGGAAGCTAAAAATAAAACTCACCACCATCTGGGCTGTGGCTTGAAACAACCCACAGGTCTCAGGCTGTGAGCACACAGACAAAACCTTTTAATCAAGAACTGAGCAAGCTGGCTCTCTAACTAGATCACCACACCCAGATATGCCTTAACAACAACAAAAAAAGAATGGTTCCGGGCTGTAGGCCTAGGAAAGTAAGTGATAAGAGATAATATACAAACTTAAGATAAGAAAGAGCTAGCCAGGTGGAAAAATAAGAGGGAGAAGGAAAAGAGGGAGGGAGACGGGAAAATAATTTTCCAACTACCAAAGAGTGTATAAAACAAAATTGCATAAATACTACATCTCAGTTGGACAAAGAATATAAAATGAGTCTGTTTAAGATGCTTCCATTAATAAATGAAAGACTAATTTCCATTTAGGTAAAGTACAAAATTATAAAATAAAAACAGGAAGAAATGAAAAAAAAGGACAAAGGTCAACATGAAAAGAAGTAATTTTTTTAAAAAATTAAGTTTATTCATTTTTGAGAGAGAGAGAGAGAGAGAGCATGAGCAGGGGAGGGGCAGAGAGAGAGAGAGGTAGACACAGAATCCAAAGCAGGCTCCAGGCTCCAAGCTGTCAGCACAGAGCCTGATGCTGGGCTCGAACTCACAAACCACGAGATCATGACGTGAGCTGAAATCAAACGCTCAACTGACTGAGCCACCCAGATGCTCCAAGAAGTAATTTTAATTATTGCTAGAAAATACAGTCACTGAAATTAAAAATGGAATTATCAAATGTGTAGCTCTCTTCGAGGAATTCAGTAGCAAATTGTTAGAAAATATAATCACTGAAATTAAAAACAGAATTATCAAATTTATAGCTCTCTTTGAGGAATTCAGTAGCAAATAGCTCAGAAAGACAAGGATATGCATTTATTTTATGCGTAAATGACAGCAATTAAACAACCAGAAGTTCTATTGAGAGCTCCCAAAATATATCTAATAGTATATCCAGAAAAGCTAAATGGTGGAATAGTATTATTTGAATGGAAAATTGTTGAAATTTTACCAAAACTGAAGAAATACATTAGAAAGAAAAGTTACAGGTTAATCTATTATGAGCAAAGACTATTAACCAAAATACTTAGAAAAAATAATCCATTGATATACATAAAAGATAATACATCTTTAACAATCTGGGCTTATTCCAATCACACGAGGTGTTTCTATGTATAGAAAAATCAAACAATGTATTTTGCCATGCCAACAAATCAAGGAGGAAAAGCCAATAATGATCTCAAAAGATACATAAAGTATTTTATGAAACTAATAACATTCATGTTAAAATTTAAAAATCTTGGAATAGAAGGTAACCGGTAATTTCAACTTTCATATCAATGATCACTCCAGTTGTGCTCACTTTTTCTTGACTTCCTCCCATCAGAAGAGATCATTCTCCATTCCTCCTCAGCCATTCTCCATGGATATGCTCCTCCCTTTATCACAAGCAGTATTCAGCCCTTCCACATTTTGCACACATTCTATTTTCTGACCACCAACTCTCATCTCTCCAGTACATCCCTCTGAGACACCTGTAATCCAACCAGAACCTTAAATCTTTTGATTTTTCCACAGTACTATCAAGTGCTGTTTTGGGTCTTTGGGGCACACTTGCAAGCAAGATCAATCCCTTGTATTTACCTGCAACATTCTCATCCTTCCTTTACTTCAATATCTTCACTTGGGAAGACCACATTTGAGTTAACTAGAATTCAGTCTGCTTCCCTATGCATGTCTGCAATCTACATATAAAATGATTTCATCTTGTCTCATGGCTTCAATGGCATCCATATGCTGACAACCCCCATATTTATATCTCCAGACTGGACCTTTCCCCTGAATTTATGACATGTATATTCAACTGATTTGACACCTCTACCGAATGCCTAAAAGGCTGCTCAGGATTAACATGTTCCAAACAGAATTTTTGATAGCATTTTCTCCCTAACCCAACTCTAGTCTTCCACATCTGCTAACAATCCTAGTCATCTGGTTGCTTTGGAAAAAGGAACTTTTGAGTTGTTCACATGCATCTATTTTTACCTATCAGACATTGATCTATCAGCAAATATTGGCAGCTACGTATCAAAATATGTCCCCAATTCACCACGTTTCGTCCCCTCTACCAATTTCACCATGGATCGAGCCATCCTGACATCTTACCTGGATTACCAAATATGTCTCTCTGATTCCACCCTTGCGTTTCCACCCAGTCTATTTTCAACATAGCATCCTGAGTGATCCTCTTAAAATGTAAGTCAGAGTAGGTTACTCCTTTGTTCAAAACCCTTCGGTGGCTCCCATTTCACTCAGAGTAAAATTAGAAATCCTTATTCTGATCTGAAAAGGCTTCATGGATTTGGTCTACTGCTCACTCTCTTGTGACTTTATCCTTGTTCATTCAACAGCCACTTGTCCTTCTCTTGCTTTCAAAAGCTCTTTACTCAGAAAAGGTTAACTCCTTCATTCCCTCCAGATCTTTACTCAAATCCCACCTCTTTAGTAAGGCCTTATCTTGCCATCATTACCAAAATTTCACACCCCCTCCCTCCATCCACCATTTCACACTATTTTTCTCTTCCTACATTTTTTGCTTCAGCATCATTATTGGACAGTTCCTTATTTTTAAATTTTCTGTTTCCATCCAATAGTATTCAATCTCTAAAAGGACAGAATCTTTGTTATGTTCCCAAAGCTATATGAAGCACTTAGAATATCACCTAGTCCAGAGGAGGTGCCCATACATAACTTATATATAGAAAAATTAATAAAATGCCTACAGATAGACAATTTTTTGAGAACACAAGGCAAAAGATTATCTTTGTAACTAGGGATGGCTTTCTTAAACAAAACACAAATGCACACACCATAAACAGGATCATTGCTAAATTTGACTATGTTAAAATGTGCAACTTCAGTTAAACCAAAGACATTAAATATGGTAAATGACAGCTGCCTATCAATTATATTTCAATAAAACTGAAAGAAAACTAAGTGGTAAATGACAGGTCACCAATTGGATAAGATATTGTCAAAATACATAACTGACAGAGGGTCAGTATTCAGGACGCACAAAAAGAAATGCATCAGAAAAAAGATATTTAAAAAAATGGGCAAAGGATATGAGCAGACAAAAATGAAAAATAGAATAACCTAGATTTGTAGAAAAACACTGGGAAACTCACTTGTAGTCATAAAAATGTAAATGAACTATTTCACACTTTGGGAATTGGCAACAATTTAAATGTTTAACAGCATAAGAAGCATAATGGCAAAGTTATGGAATCACAGGACTCTTATACTTTGCTAGTAGGAATGTAAATTGACATAAATACTTTAGAGAACAATTAGTGAATATCTAGAGAGGTTTAAAGTCATTCTTACTTTTAAACTCAGCTAAAATACAAGTAGGTATGGCACAGAAATTCATCCCACAGTACAAGAACTTTGCTTCTAATACTATTTGTAAATGTAAAATTTCTATGTACAAATAATTGGTATATATTTATGGTATTTTTCTATAAAGGAATAGTATGTAATTGAAAATAAACAAATATAAACATTGAATTAATGCAGATCAATCTCAAAAGTGCCAATAACTGACAAAGTTTCATACAGTGCAATTTTATTTATGTTTGAAGGATTAAAAAATAATATATAATAATATTCAAACATTATAAATAATATGCATGTATCAACAACATAAAACACATAAGGAAGTGATGAGCACCAAATTAAGGGCCTTGACTATTTCTGTGAGAGAATGAAAATAACTTTATTAGGGATGAGGAAACCAGGGACTTTACTGTGTAATGTTTTATTTCCATATATAGAATCTGGCAAAAGTATTGCAAAATGAGGTAATTTTTATGATGCTAAATAGGGTGAACACTGATGTTTGTTATATAATTCACTATAGTTTTTGTATGTTTTAAACATATTTATAATAAAATAATAATAAAGCACTTATTGATGATGATATTCATCATCAAAAATAATTTATTCTTGATTTCTGGCTTCTCTGAAATGCATTTCTTTTGTTCAACATGGAATGTATTCTTTCAATAAGCTAAAGCCAATTTTGAACATAAAATAATTAAAATTTTCCTTTCAGTTAAAATATATTAAAAAAGGAAGAGCAAGAGGAAAAACTGGTTCTCAGTTTTTGAAAAGCCAAATCAAGGTCAACTGTGTTAATGACATATTTTGCATTTCATCTGACAGTTAAAATAATCTGTAAAGAGTAGTTTGATATTCAGTGACCCCTATCTTCTTTCCTGAAAGGTGAAATCTGGTATCACTTAGATGTGACAATTAACAGATTAACTGAAAATAATAATTACATAATGCAAAAAAAAAAAATGTGAGTTACTATGATTATTCTAAGTAAAAAAAATTAGGGTAAATTTATATTATTTTCACTTTGTGAAATAATATTGCCACCATTGCCTGGACTGTGTTGGCAAACCTTGGAAATAATCTAGAAATATATTTCAATTAATTGTGGCTTAAAAACTTCCTTAAGATTTCAACTTCAGTGTTCTATGGAAAGTATACAATGTATAGGAAGCCAACTGTTTAGAATTATTTAGATAGATGTTGTGCAGTACTTTTATCACATAATTATAAAATTGTGTTTCCTTGGTAAGCACTCAGAAATAAATAGCAGTAAAGTATTTACAAGGAAAAGAAGACGTATCCTAATTGTGAGGACCACAATGGTTAGTCTCTTACTGCAAAAAATAAAATAGAAAAGCAAGATTATTGAAATAACATGAGTCATCATTAACTAAAAAAAGTTTTGAGAATAAAATATACAGGATCATGATCAGAGTTGTTTCTCTGACTAAAGTGAAAGTAGCTGTGACAAGTAATGAATAATTTGTATAATTAATTTTTTGCTCTTGCTATTTATTAATAAAATTATTGTTCTTGTGGAGCATAAAATAGATTGAATAGACAGATGGGGTAAAGGATGGAGTTTGAATGCATATGTTTTTGATAATATACTAGGATGAGTTATATTAAATTTTCTTTCAAGTTATATTTGACTTATTTAGGATATCATCAGCTTTGAGTTATTCTCACTTATTAGTGGAAGTATAAATTACAACAAATGGTAAATGGTCTGTCCATCACAATATATTTTAAGATGGATAAAGGCAAGGACCATATTTCTTATTCATCATTATTTCTTGTTCATCATTTTTTAACAAATAAGTATTTGTTAATTTGAATATCTTTTACTACTGTCACCACTGACAATATCTAATGAGTAAAATCTAGACTAATATGTTTAAAAATATGTAACCATTTCCTCAAGAATTTATACCTGCAGCTTGTACATATTCCCTAAACTGAAAGGACATATCCAAGTGCCCATTCCACAGCTCCATTTGAAGGCATCTCCGATTTACATGTTCAAAACAAAATCCTTGATCTTCTTCCCCAAACTTCTTCTCCATATACTTCCCCATCTCATTTCATATCAACTCCATTCTTGCTTAACTCCCCCTTTTTCCTCACACCCTACGTCCAACCATAACAAATTCTCTTAGCTCTATTTCTAATTACATATCAGGAAGTTGACCACTTCTTACCACTTCTACTGTTAACACCCTAGTGTAAGCCACAACATCTCTCATTTGAATTATTGGGATTTCTATCTTTGAGGTTATCCTTTATATTGGTAACTACAGGATGCCCAGATCTCTTGTTAAACATTTCCGGGTATATTTGTGAGGGTCCTTTTGGAAGACATTAGTATGCAAACTGGTGTAATTCACTCTATTCGAGCTGAACATTAATCTTTTCCTACTTGCAGTGCTTCTGGTTCTCAGGCAAAATGTGACTAGAATCTGTACCATTGGCTTTCTGAGTCTCCAGACTTTGAACTATACCACCAGCTTTCCTGGGTCACCAGCTTGCAAACAGTAGATCACAGGACTTCTCTGTCTGCATAATTGCATTAACCAAGTTATTTTAATAAATCTCATTTTGCATTTTGTGTCTATCTATCTCTTTATGTATCTGTCTATCCATCTATCTATCTATCATCTCCTATTGGTTCTTTTTCTCTGGAGAACCCTGACTAATACAACCCCTATAGTCTATTCTCAGCACAGCAGCCAAAGTGATCCTGCCAAAATCAGTTCATGTCATTATTTTTCTCAGACCCCCCCCCCCACCGCAATGGCCTCATATCCTACTTAAAGTAAAACTCAAAATTTTTGCAGTGGTCCACCAGACCCCACACAACCTGCTTTCTTCCTACCATTAATTCTAGGATCTTCTATCATACTACTCTCCCTTTGCTCACTGTTCCAGCCACACTGGCCTTGCTCTTATTCTTAGAATACAGCAGACATTTTCCCATTTCAGGGCATTGCATTACTGTTCTTCTATTCTGTGATGATTTCCCCTCCTGATATCCTCAAAAAGAACTTCCCTCCCTTCCTTTAGAACATTTCTGACCATCTTATTCCCCCCAAGCTATCTATTCCTCTTTCCTGTTTTATTTTTCTCCATAGAACTTATACGATATAACATAATATAAATATTACTTATCTTGTTATCTGACATCTTCACTAATATGTAGCCTCCAAGTGAGCCAGGGTTTTTGTGATTTTTTTCCCTTCTGTACTTCCTGCACCCAGAAGAGTCATTGAGAAATATTTTTGAACAAATTAATGAATTTGCTACTAAGTATATAAATAGTGTCCAAGAACACACATTGAAACTCTTAAAATTATAGAGTTCAACCAAGTTTTTACACTTTATAATAAATATACAGACATCAATAGATTCAAAATGTAACAGTTCAAACCAGCTCAAGATATAATAGGTAAAAGATTTACTCAAATATTATTAATGGACATTTTTCCAAAGAAGGTATACAGATGGCCAAGAAACACATGAAAAGATGCTCCACATCACTCATCATCAGGGAAGTGCAAATTAAAACTATAGTGAGGTATCACCTTATACCTGTCAGAATGGCTAGAATCAAAAGGACAAGAAATAACAAGTGTTGGCAAGCATGTGGACAAAAAGGAAACTTCATGCACTGTTGGTGGGAATGTAAACTGATGTGGCCACTATGGAAAAACAGTATGGAGGTTCTTCAAAAAATTAAAAATAGAAATACCATATGATCCAGTAATTCCACTACTGGACATTTGTCCAAAGAAAATAAAAATACTAATTTGAAAGATGTATGCACTCCTATGTTCATTGCAGCATTATTTACAATAACCAAGATATGGAAGCATCCCACTGTCCATCAATAGACAGTAGATAATATGGATAATAACTCATCCATAAAAAAGAGTGATATCTTGTCATTTGCAACAACATGGATACGCCTAGAGAGTATAATGCTAAGTGAAATAAGTCAGACAGAGAAAGACAAATACCAAATGATTTCACTAATATGGACAATTTAAAAAACAAAACAAATGTACAAATGAAGAAGCAAAGACACAAACACATAAACACACTCTTAGATACAGAGAATAAACTGGTGGTTGCCAGAGGGAGGTAGGTGAAGGGATGGGTGAAATATATAAAGGGGATTAAAAGACAAAAACTTCCAGTTATAAAATAGATGAGTCATAGGAAAAATAAACAAACAAACAAATAAGTAAATTATGGAGATGAACAGGATGGCAAAAGGAATACAGTCAATATTATTGTAATAATATTATTTTTGACAGATGGTAACCACACTTACCATGATGAGCACTAAGTAATGTGTAGAATTCTTGAATCATATTATATTGTACACCCTAAATTAACATAACATTATATGTTAATTATACTTTAAGAAAAATATAACACTTAGGAATAGCATATGCTTTCAAAATTAAATACATGGGTTATTAAATGGAAATGAAAAAAATGAGTGGAAAATTCATTTATGGAATGGAAAGATTGAGTAATATAAATATGACAATAATTTGTTAATTAATTTATAAATTTAACAAAATTCCGGCCAAAATCCCACGGATATTTTTTTTCAAAAGCTTACAGAAATAACAATAACATGAAATCTGACAGAAGATCAGCAAAGAAAATGTTGGAGTTACTCTGAGGGCATTTAGTATAGGGAAACGCTATAGCAAGGGATGTCAGGGAAACATCCCTTTGAAGGTGAAGATAGAACTTAGATCTGGAGAAAGAAGATAACGAGCCAACAAGGTGAAAGTGTTTGTGGGGGGGAGGATGATTCCTGGTGAGAGGAATTTGCAAAAACATTTAAAGGCATAGGAAAATATTTGTTACTTAGTAAGGCACAATACAACCCGCGCCAATTCCCAGTGTTGTGTACAAATGAAAAGAAAAACACTAAAATGTCAGCAGAGGTTGTATTGGAGTGATGGGATTGTGAGCAACGCTTATTTCTGTACATCTCAAATATAATACAATGAGCGTGCTGTATTTTTACATGAAAATGGAGAGATTTTTGGCCTCATCCTTCAGATACATTCTTCTTATCCATAGGTATTAGATAAAAACTATCACTAACACTGAGTTAAGCTCATTCCTTTGCTGTATCAGGAGCATCCATGTTTATTAACCTATCAAATAGCCCATTTAGTTGTTCCCTTTTTCTATGTTATAGTAGTAATAATCCACTCCACGTCAGGCTCCTGCACATGATTAATGTGTCAGCATGAAGGTGCTTTAGTAGCCTTTGGCATCTATTGCTAAAGGTAAATTCAGCAAAATCCAGCAAGACACATTTGCCAATCCTATAAAATACCATATAAACTGTTGACTTGCCAGTTGCATATAGCAGCAAGTAAGGCGTAACTATATTCAATACACGTACTCAGGTAATAACAGAGTAGTTTATTATCATTGCAGGTGCAGAAACCTGCCAACATTTCAGCCATCTGGGCTTCCTCAGGGCAGCATACAAGTAAAATATGTGAATGAAATATGTGAGTTGAATACAGTTTTATTTTATTTTTTTTCTTATGGGCTCTAACGAAACTGCCTTATATCTTTTGGAAGAGTAATTCTGTAATGTTAGTTTACTTCAGAAAGCCATCAACTTTTACTAATTCAAGTCCATTAGCATTCTCACTAAATTGCTTATGTCTGAATGATAATGGATCTTCAGATGACATTTTATGACAAAAAATTGTGGTAAATGTAATATAATTGAATAAACAAAAGTTATAATTTCTGTGGGGGTTAATGAATAATCTGTCTTTTAACATGTTTCACCAATTGCAATATCATGACATCGAGGTTCTATTCATTAGCAGTTAAACAAATGCTATCACAACTTACCAGAAGATTTCACTTTTAGTAAAACACACTAGACCTCTCATAGCTAAGTCAGAAGTATTGTGAGGCTCAAGACTATAATTTTTCAACTGAAATATGTTTATCTCCCATCAATGGGTTGTCCGATTTTCCTTCAATGCTAACACAAAACTCAGTGAAATGATTAGAACTGAAAGTTGATGGTAGGATCAATATATAAGCTTATTATTCTTTCAACGTGATAACTTATTACCCTTCAGTACCCACTGCCTTCAGAAGAGTAGGGGGAACACAATAAGTAATCAAGGAATATTTTGGAATGAATGAATTGCTACTAAGTACGCAAATAGTGTTCCAGAGTATATATTGAAACTCTTAAAACTATGTAGAGTTCAACAAAGTTTTTATACTTCATAATTAAATATACAGATGTCAATAGATTCATAATATAGCAATCCAAATTAGCTCAAATATAACAGATAAAAGATGTAGTCAAATATTAATAAAAATAACACTTAGGAATAGGATATTTTCAAAGTTTAATACATGAGTGTATTAAATGGAAATGCAAAGAGGAATAAATGGAAAATCCATTTATGGAATGAAAATAATGTATACTATAAATGTGACAATACTTTCTTAATTTATAAGTTTACTACAATTATCAAAATAAAGCAACTAAAATTAGACTTGTGTTTTGTTTTGGCTGACAGTGTATCAGTAAACAAAGGTATTTATTCTCCTTTAACCTGCATTGCTGATGATGGTAACAATTAAATGTAATGAATTAAAAAATGTTCTGATAGTAAAGAAAACAATAATGCCAGCGACTTCTCCTAAAGAGTGTCAAATTACCTATAGTCCAAGTTTGCAGGAATCCCGTTATAAAAACAGATTGTATTTTCTCAGCATCGGGGTTTATTCTTTCTATCCCTTTAAATTAGCCAGGCACACCTACACAATTGGGCCTGGGATTTGTAAAAGAAAAATAATAACAACAAAAGAATTTATAGTTGGCAGGGAGCACTCCCCAGGGTTCCTCAGAACTTCCCTGCTTAATCCTAGATTCCCTGGAGCTCTCTACCATACTTTGGCTAGGATCAAGTCTCTTGTCTTGTTTATTTTGTTCTATCTCTGGCCTCAACATCCTTCAGGAAATACCACATATGGTCTATTCCAGGGCGCTGGCTTGCCTATCTCACCCCAACATATAAAGGGGCAAAGAGTTTTTTAATTTTCCACACACTGACTCTTCATTGTTCCTAAATGTGATTTATAGGCAAGCTTTTATTTCTTACTATATTAATGTGGACTAACAAAATGAGACAGTTCTTCACTTTGTATTGGAGTTCCAAGAGTTAATTAATGGAATTGAGCTTTTTTTTCAATTATTCAACACTAAAACCTAAATCAACTTCTCAAGTTTTTCATTTTGCCATTTCCAAACAATCCCTGGTTACACATTATCTACGTCTGAAATCTTTGAACATGTTTCTGAAAGTGATTTAATAATATAGACTACAAAAGAAAATTTTAAACATTCTGTGATGTTCCTGAAGAAACAGCATATAGTTTGAGATAATCTGTTACTGCAGGAAAAGTGTTCCATCATCTAAGATTAAATAACTCATGTTACAGCAGGTTTAGAAAAACTGGACAAAAGCCAAAAAACCCTTTATGAAAGAGTATAGAGTACTTAAATAAATATGTGACATTTTTCTTATACAATTAAAGACCTTGTGGTTTATCATCAGTACATTTGAAGATAAAATTCATGAACAGATTTCTAAAAGGAATAAGCCTAAAATATTGTGGCAACAGTAGGCTAAAAAGTCATATTAAAAAATAAAGATATTTTTATAATGTCCACCTATGTAGAACTACACAAGCTTTATATTTTCTCACTACTGATGACAGCTAGATTATAGCAAAAAGAAATAATTTTCATCACTTTAAGTGAAATGTTTCAATTTCAAGAATTATAAAAGAGGAGTAAGAAATTAAAGGATAAGTATGAACTAATGTAATGTGTTGCATTGATCTCTCTCTTAATCAGCCTGTAAGTGTGTATGATTGCCCAAGATTAAAACGCTTCTTAAAAGTGAAAAAAAAAATTAAAAATCCTTGAAGTCTTTATCGAAGGAAAAATATGGCAAATTTTGCCAAATCTCTCTTGAATAAATCCCTCACTCTGTCAAAAGGCAATATCGGAAATCTATGTATATCACTGAATCAGGATGCTCTGCAATTTAATATGAAATTTTAAATTAATAAGGGAAGAGCATCATGATCAGCATGTAATGGCATGTACACAGTTTATTTGTCAGACTCATCTCAATGGCAGTGCAAGTATCTCCAAGACTTAGTTTAGGGAGAGCTTGGGCTGACGAAAGGGATCCAAGGGAAAGCTTGAGACTCTAGGTGGTGATTTCTCTGTGTTAGAGGGAGGGTGTTCCCTATACATTGCAGCCCTTTTATTTCTTAAGCAGCAGCTTGACTGAAGTGGGAAGGTAACTAATGGGAAAGAATTGTATAGTTCTGGAAAGAGGAGGAGAGGATATGTTAGAAGGAGGGGAGAGTAGACAAAATCGGGAGAAAACCCCTAGTTGGTAGCAGGGGAGGGAAGGGATTTTGATGGAATCTGATAATAAGTTACCCATGTTTGTAAGATGTAAACTTCTCCCTCTTACTACAAAATATTTGCTAAATTCTATACAGTGTAGTTATAAAGTAGAATACTCTGGACCATGTGGAGAGCTACTAAGGTGTATCCATATTGTTAAGGGGCCCAAAAACAAGGACTATAGGTGGATATCTGAGTTAGGGACATGCTTTGCAAATGGATTATTTTATAAGCACTTTTGGAGTGATTGTGGACTATGGTATCTGGAAGGAAATTCCAATTATCTACTTATAGATTATCTAGGGTAAATAAACAGGTGAAGCTTTTCCTGAGGAGCTCTTTTTAAAAAATTTATCTGTAACATAATACCTTGTCCTACTATATGCTAGAAGCCAGGTAGTTCTGCAATCAGCTGACCATGTATGCGTTATTTCCTTTACAAGCTTGTAAGGTCTTTAATCATTACTGGCTCATCATAGCATCACCACAGAGCTTACGATGATATATTTTATATTAATGCATTTAAATGTTTGATAATCTAATGGAGGAGGTTGGCTCATGGAGAGGTTAGTCCTTGAGCAATGGCCCAGAAAAGTCTAATCCATTGTTTTAACTGGAATTTCAAGCACAATATTATTTGGATTATCAATGGCATTTAGTTATTATTTTACTGCTTCCTTCTTTTTAAATTTTCTACTGAAAAGATATAAATATTAGATAAACTACTGTATATTTTTTCATGTTTCCCCTTTACTTGTGTTATTTTTTTCAATCTCACTGCATAGTTTCTAATTTTCAGTGGACTGAAGAAATATTTCATATTTCCCGAAGTAACCTTTTTTTCTTTCTTTCTCTTTGGGTGTATTACATATTTACAAGAGGGATAAAAGGAAAGTAACCATGCATGTCAAGGCCATTTTAATCAAGTCATTCTAGCAATTTCCTAAACCACAAGGGTAAGAGAATTACCTAGCTTATGTTTTATAATTTAATAATGTTAAGACTTTGATGTAATATTTGCTTAATTGCCTTTAATTTTGGATTTTGTATTAAAAGAATAAAAAATGGAAACAATTTAAGACAGATAAGTGTCCTATTCATTACTATTACTTATTTTTTCTGTCTTTCTCTATTTTTATTTGTTTGTTTTTGCTCCCCTTGGCCTCTAATGCTTCTTTTAATAACTATACAATTGATTATGTAGAAAATGCAAATTTCTTCCTGCTTATGATGCTTAATTGCTCTTTTTTAGCTGCCCAGTCATCTAGAACTTCCACTTACGGTTTTAATTACTGCTAATGTTCTAATGACAATACTGGCAGAGAAAGAACATATTTTTAGAAATATTGCTTAAAATTAAAATCACTGGCCCAGCTGGGATTTTAGGAGTTCTTACCTATATCCAGGAATTTTGCTAAATTTTTAGGTTGAAAAGAAATAGTTACTAGCAGTATGCATCATTAATTCATTCAACAAAAAAGTATTAACTGACTTCTGTGTGCCATGTGCTGGGACTACCAAGAAAGAGATTTTCATGGGGTCAATCATCTGTAAACAAATAAGTATAATATCAAGTGTTTAGTTCTATCTAAATCATGTGCAAAGTATAATGGTAATTAGATTATTTCAGTTGAAACAAAATGTCACAAGAATAATTTTAGACATGAAAGTGATTACAAGCTTCTTCTCTTTGTCTTTATGCCTTAACATCACCAGTTTCTAGGTTTGTATTATCTTTGTTTTTCTGTATCTGTCCTATTCCTGTATATTAATATATTTTTTTCCTCTCTCTCCATATTTCTTACCAACTTGGAAAAAAATAAGGTAAATGAGATCTTTTCAGATAAATTCTGGAATTGTTCAACTGAACCAGTGCATCTCACTTGAATATACATGAATCAATGAGTATTTATTTAATGTCTATTAGTGATTACACAAGGTAATGGATCTCAAAGAAGATCACACAAGATGTTTGTCTGCAACCAGTTATCAGTCTTTGGGAGAGGAAAAAGACAAATACACATGTCCCATTGAAATCTCTAATTCATTTATCTATTTATTCATTTATTCATGCATGCAACAAACATTATTGAGTGTCTATTGTGTACTTGGAGCTGCCATAAGAACAGTATTTTATTCCCAAGAAAACAGAGGCCAACCAACATATAGACAGTCTATTTAATAAGCAAACAAATGCACTCACTCTGGACAGAGAAAATGGAAATCTAACTCATTACAGGAGATCAGAGCGATTACACAGGGAGGAGATGATCAGTTATTTTAAAGCCTCTTGCAGTAATGCAGATAAGTTTCTGACCCCTAGACTCATGTGTCTATATGATATTTTCATGTAGATATATTACAAGAATTTCAAACTTAAGAAACAACTAAAATAAACCACTTACTTATTCAGCTTCCCCTTCTCCCCTGACACACATCTGTTCTCCTTTATTCTTCATTATCTTACTAAAGAGCACCCCATCCGCCTAAGTTGCTGAATATAGCAATCCTTGATGTCTCTTTTTTTTCCATCTCTTCTATTCATCAAATTTTATAGATTTTATAAATTCTTTTTCAAATTCGTTATTCTCTCTCATTCCCATTTAGCTCCTCTGTTGTCCTTCTGCTCCCTTTAGCCAACTATTACTTACCTTTCTGCTCTCAGGTAAATGTACTTTCTTGAGAGAGTCTTGCCCTACCAAATTCTTCCTTATTCTACATTAGTTTTTCATGTTATTCTTCTTCATTGTACCCAGTCCTTTCTTTAAGATAACACTTCTCACAATTTATAATTATGTTTTACTTGGGAGGGCTTCTGGTGAGCATTTATTGTTTGCCTTCAATTAACGGACTATAAGTCTGTTGAAAGATAAGACTACTGTTTTGTCTACAACTGTGTACTCATTTCCAAAAACTTGACCTGATACATAAAAGCATTCAATAAATATATTTTCAACGAACAAATGGCTATCAGTGTTTAAAATTAGGCATGAAAGCAAAAAATGCAAATTTTTCACTCCCATACCAACGCAGAGAAAGCATGCCAGTGTTTTTCACAGTGGTCATGACTTTGAGAGCTTATGCCCTGGGAATTAGAAAAGGAATGAATGAGATTTGAGAGGCAAATTGGAGGAGAGGTGTTCAAGTAGTGGGCAGCAAACAGAACTAAGAGCAGCTGAAGCATAAGTATGCTATTAAAGCCTGGTAGCGTGAAGGAGATTATTTGAGTAATGGTGGGAAATAGACCTTGAATTATTCAAAACAAGAATCTCGAAGAGTAGAATGAAGCACATACCATAGACAATAGGGAGGCTTTGGAGATGTTAGAGAAAGTTGAAATAATCTGAAAAAAAAATGTTTAGGAAGATTAACCTAATTCTGATAAAGAAATAAATAAAAGAACATACCCAGAAGTACAGAGACCAGCTTTGAAGTGACAGTAGAAATATTTGCACTCATAAGATGATGGAAATGAACAAATACTTCTGCTATAGGAAATAACATACTTTACTAGGAGCAATTGAATAATATAAAAACTCTAACTCAGAATCATTTGTTTTATTTTTAGTTTTTTAAACTGGCTCAACAGTTTAACTTAGAAATAGTTCATGCTAATTGTAGTATCATTGTAAGTAAATATGGATTTATATATACCAGGTGTTTGGTTATCAGTTTCATAGAGGGACATACAGAGAGTTTTTAATATTATTTTTGTCAGATCTGAGTATCTTTGTATAAATTGTTAATATATACATACCTAGTTTCTGATCTAATTAAATTTTTCCTTTTTCTGTATAATGAAAGCTTTTATAGCAGAATGCTGATTTCAGGAAATTTATTTTAAGCTGTGATTATAGTAAGAATTAAATTTATGAAAAATAATAAAGTAACTAGAAAAAATAGATTTGGAGTATTTTTGTTTTCTTGATTTTACAAAATGATACAAAATTTGGTCCTGAAAACTATTCTGATTCCTAAAAGGAGTCATGAATTATTTCACAACTTGTGGACATGGTAAGTGACTGAACTTTCACCTTTGTTTGTAAAATTATTTTACATGAAAAGACAAATGGTATAAAAACTGTGAGTAATTTAAGAAAGATCACACCAACAGAGAAGTCACAGCTGGAAAGAATCTTCACCTTCCTACGCTTATTTCAATTAATCATGAGAAACAATTGAAAAATGTCACAACTGTCCTCCAGACTCCAAATTTAAACATGAAATAGCACATTCATTTATAAATTTTCTCGAACAAAATAATCCAAACCACAATTTTATTTTAAATAGAAACAATCAGAATGTTTTAGCGTATTTTATAAATTATTGGACATAAAATGAATTAAAGGTTTACAGGGGATGAGAGATTTTGAGGGTTACACTGGCAGTGCCATTGTATCCAGCTTTTTTGTGCAAGAGAGAACTACTTTCAACTGTATCAAATTAGAAGTAAGACCGTTCTTCCCCAGATTTTTGAAAACCCTTCCCTTTACTTCACTAGGGTAGAGGTTTCGGTATCCAGTGAAAGGTCACCATGGCTCAGATTAGACAGACCGTAACCATACTCCATTCCCAATGTTACGCAGTAGGCAGCCAATGCTGTGCAAGGCATAATGGAAGAAATCTTTGCTTTCACAAAGTGTTCTCAAGACACTAAGATAAAGCTTGTATTTAAAATGAACCATCAGCATTTGAAGATGCAATCAGTAAGAACTTTATACAAATCAAAATAATTTGGAGATACAGCAGATACACACAAGGCATAGGGTGAAGCATCTTGAGATCGACACACTATGTGACAAGAAAGTGGCATTCGAATAGACCAGAGCAAAGAGCAGTCTCATAGTCACACTGTTCAAGAGTTGGCCTTGATATCTTTGCAAAATACAACTTATTCTACTGTAACTGACCAGCACAGTAATTATAATCCCCTCAGCCTTCCAGAAATAGAGCCTCTGGATCCATAAATCTCAACCACAAGCACCCTTGTCTATTTACCTGAGTTTGCCACATAAATATTGTCATTTTCTATCTGTGCCAAGACATGAAAACATTTGGAAAGCACCGAGCTAATGAACAGTAAAATATACAAAGTTTTCACTTCTTATTACAGAGTCAGTCATCCTTACCATTCTTGATGGTGTCCTGAATTTAAAACACCTTCAATTATGTTTGTGTGGATTAGTGTGTCTCAAGCTAAAATATTTCCCTGTTAAATCCTCCTCTCGGTAATACTCTGTGTGCAAGAGCATCTGAGAGCAAAGTCTCTGAGAAGTCCTGTACCTAACAATTCACTGTGCTCTCTTGAGTCTAGCATGCGTTAAATTTGGACACATCTGATCTCAGGGCATGTCTGTTAAAGTGAAGCCCCCAAAATGTTCCACAGAAACAAAATGAAGCAAACAAACCAACAAGTGATTTCTCTAGTTTGGAAATCCTGGTGCTAAATAAATTCCTGAACTGGAGTGGATTATATTGATAGATACTCAAAACATGGTGCTCCTGGTGAGCTAACCAGATAAGAAGTATAGCGAGCTGCTTTAGCAAGGCTTATTTCTAGCTTATTTCTAACGGCGTATGCTACATACTCCATTCAAGCTATTAAACAGGGTGTGACTGCTGCCAAATTCTGAAGCTGAAAGTAGTTTTTGGAAAAGCTTATTTTAAAATTCAAGATACATTTTATAAGACAAGAATGTTGATTTTAATGGAAAGAAATTCATTTGGGTTAAAATTCTTTGGAAAATGAATTGATAGCAAATTCAGTAATCAGTGGTAAACATATATTTTCGAAGTAAACAGTAGTTGTTTAAATGGAGAGCAACATACAACCATTGTAAAAATAATAGTTACAGGAAAGCATACAATCCTACTGATCTTTCATACTCCTGAGATTAACTCTAATCAATGAACTAATAGCATTTCCCTGTATGTGAAAAAAGCATTGGTTAATTTTTAGGTAATATGATTGTATCACAGATACCTGGGTATCCTGCTGAAATTCAGGTTCCTTCTAACATTCTGTGAAATTATCTCTTAGAAGTTACTCAGTCCTCTTTCATTTCTTTGGGTCATATGAATAATTTTCACCAAATGGAATATGACAAGTTTAAACTGCCTGGATTCATATTTTGACTCTGCCAATTATCAACTGTGTGAATTTAGTAAAGTCATTTAAATTCTCTAAGGTTCAATTTCTTCATCTATAATATAGCTTAATAAAGGACCCCACTTTTAGGCTGGACATCAGGATTAAATAAAGTAGACCAGTGCCTGGCACGTAGTTAGTGAATGAAGTTGTTCATTAAATACAATTCAAAAAATCTATCTCTATCTATATGTGTCTATCTATCTATCTACCTAGTTTTTTCCAGTTACTCTATTATGTGAATTTCTTAAATTTAGGTTCCAATTTGAGGGAAAATTACTTAACATTATTTGGAAGAATGGTTTAAATAAGAGTTTCTATATTTTTTCATTATGAGCATGAAAGTTAAAAACTCAAGGCAAAGCCAACATATACAATAAAGATATTTATAACTTAATTATTATCAGCAGATATAATACTATTATAAAGATGTTTTATTCCATTAACGCGTCCATCTAAATTTGTATATTAATATTAAAAACCTCAATGAGAAATCAAATTCAGGTGTTTACAATTTTTTCATTTGTTTTTAATGTATCAATTATTTTCTTCTAAAATATTATATGCTGAAAATTCAAATATTGTATAAAACTAAGAAAAACATGAAATATACCTAGCCAGAGAGGTATTTCTTAAGTATTGTAATAGCAGAAATTAGCAAAATCTTTGCAAAGATTTTGTAAAGTCACTCCCTAACTCTCTGATCATAAGACTAAGAATGAGAGTTAATGTATCAAATATGGAGATAAAAATCATTGATAATTTGATTGGGACCTCTAATGAAAATCCATTTTTTAATTTGTGTGTGTGTGTGTGTGTGTGTGTGTGTGTGTGTGTGTGTGTGTTGTTGTTGTTGTTTGGTTTTTGTAGTGGAAGAATGATCTGAGATAATTTGTTTTTTCTAGCTTATCTACTCATTTTTATTAAGTATTCAAGCTAGTCTAGATACTGCTTTGGGATAGGGATTAGCTAATATGTAATGAGAAAAATTCTTTATAGGAGAAACAATCACCGTTTTAAATAAATCCTATCATGTTTAAGTTAGTGTGCCAGAGTGGAAGTTATTAACAAGCTGGCATACTGTTAATATCAACATCATTACCCTTTTTTCCCTTGAAGACCATGATGCTGGTATGGAATAAACTATGACTTGAAAATAATATTCTGACTTAAAGGGCTCTGGCAGCAAAATTGAACAGTCATACAAACCAAGCAGATCCCATCCTAATCTAAATGCATCCTGATAGGGCTCTATAGTTATTTTCATATCCAGTCATTTGACCATTAGGTCAAAGGGAAAAGTAGGCACAAAATCTTAAGTTTGTATTTTCATTTTTACTTAACTACAAATACTTGTGTACCCTTAAAATTCAGTCTCTTTTTGGCAAAGTATTCCCTGGATATCCTTTCTCTTAAACTCCCAACCCATTTATTTCAGACATCTTCAACTTGGAAAATACCAAATAGGAATATCAGAAATTGAAGCAATCTACTTGTTTCCAATTGTTCTTTTAAGAGTCTGTTGCTCATTCTAGAGCATGCTGGGTGCTTCTTATATGTTGGTTGAATGATTAAGTAAATGAATGAATGTTGGCTTTTCTAAATTTAAGCATTTATAAGTAGAAATTGAAATACAAGCCTAGAAAAATTCCAAACTCATCTTTTTTTTCACTAAAAATATAGTAATATCTGTCAGTAAAAACTCTCTATTGTCATGTTCTGAAGTTTGACACCTAACATGCAGTAAAATAGGAGTAATTGTAAAATTTCAGAATTCAAATGCCTTTGTTGTCCTCCTCCGATCCTCTCCCACAGAAAGGATGACCTGTGATTTTCTTCACTTCAAATTTTCCCCTTTCTGGTGACCAGACGCAGGACTTGGTATTACTGAGGCAGCCCTAGCCCCACGGTCACTCTAGCTAAGACCTTGGCTTTATGGTCCTAAGAGTTCATTTGAGTTCAGGGCCACCTGTAAAGTTTGATCCCAAGACAGAGCCAAGTTTCAGAGCCCCTACCACCAAAGCATACTTGAAGAGACTCGAATATCCCACCCCAATTTCTGACCACAATTAACTTTGTTCCTTAAGATTTGTTTTATCATCTCTCATTACATATATTATGTGCACATGTATAATGTTATCAATATGCTGATGTCAGGAATGATTAGGAGATTAGACCCTCATCATTAAAGGCAGATATTTTAGATCTTTCAACTATAGTTATTTTATATATAGCAATATATGGAAAACAAATGCTAATTTTAATCATTGAACTGAATATTTACTTCAGAAAGTCTTTCACTTACAGTGTTCCAAGTATGATTGAACAGAAAATCACTTTGAACTTAGGCCTCTCATTTTCTTTTCTTGCTTCTCATTATTTTAGGAGTTCTTATTGTGACTAAATCAATCCTCTTAAAGTTAGAGTAACAAATATGCCTCTTATATTTTTCATGGCTTTCATTTTATTTTTAAATTTGTTTCTTTTTATTCCATAAGAGATAAAAAGGGAAATATTACAAGTAAATTTGCTAAAGGACACCAAATCATAGGTGAGAGATCTACAGTGATCTTTTGTAATTGGTTATTTTTATGTTATATGGAGAAACATTTCTTTGAGACTCAGAAATCCCTGGTCCCTGGATTATCTCATATATTCCTGCCAAGAACTCTATGAGGAGAAATTAATAATATTATGGCTCACTTGGAGGGATGAGGAAATTAAAGCTTAGAGAGCTTCATTCTTTATGTAGGTCATGTAGTTATGAAGATGTGGTACTGGGGCTGGACTCAGAGGGTCTACCTGCATGACTAAGTTCTTAAATACCCTGTCCCTCCTGGTGGGTAGGAGTGGGGGGCAATGTACTTTTAATACCTAAACTAAGAACATCAGGTTTATGCTTCTATTAACTACCCTCAGAACACACACACACACACACACACACACACACACACACACACACATCCTGAACCATTTTCTGAAAAGATTTATAATAAAAACTCTTGCTCAGACCTGATTTTTGGAAAGTTATAAAGCATATTTGCATTAGAGTTGCTCCTGGAGTTTTAGCTTCTGTTGTTTACTGGGAGCATTTAGGTGATCTTCAAACGAATTGCTGGGCTTGGGAGAAAGGCCAGCTTAAATGTCTATTAATGGTAATTCTGCATAAAGTTAGTTAACACTTTTTCCTCCTAATTCTATGAGGGTATTTTACTCATATTTATTAAACTGATGAAACAGAATCAAACTAGATATTTATTACCTTTAAATATCAAGATAATGAAATGCTTAGAAAGCTTCAAATAAATATTTGTTATTAAAAATTGCATCTTATTTTAAATAATAAAACAATATAAGGCTAAATTTTAAAGACAATTAATTTTTGATTCCTGAAAAAAATTTAAAGAGTTAGCATGTAACTTATTATAAATTTTCACTGAGGAATAAAAGGATAGAGACAGAGAGAGAGAGAGAAATAGACCACATCCTAAGTGATAAAGATAACTCTGTAGTTAGAAGGCAATGGTTCTGCTATTTATAAGTGTGATATAAGTATAATCTAAGAACATGTTTTGGTATTATTCCATATTTATTTTCCAAAAATGCATTTTTTAAAAGATGTTTCTAGTGTGTCTAAAGGTTATGGCAGCTTCTAAAACCATAATGATACTAAATATTTCATCATAGTTGTATGATTCCTGTTCTTATTTCCTTTGCACATGTATGTAAGTACTACTAGTATGTAATTACAATTATCCACTTATGTTTTATTCTTACAGATAGCACCTGTAACTAATTGCTATATGAACGCCTGGCCATAATTAAGTATTTTTTAAATATTTTTAACCTGCTATTTAAGGTATAGAGATCAATGCTGAATAATTTTTGTTTACAGTATCTATTTTAATAATTTATGAGTCTTATATCTAATCAATTAATCTATAATCACTTGTGAGTTATAATCCTGTCTCCTGCAAGAAGTTAACAGTAAGGGCAAAATCATAACAACTGAAAGAGTTGACGTAAGGAGAAGTTCAATAAGCAGAAGACAGGTGGAATTAAAACATAAGTGAACGCCTCTCTTAATCCTCAGTTCCTCAACGGAGTCTGCAGAGAAGGAAGGGTGAAGGAATGTGGCTTTCCTGATTCCTAATTCCCAATCTTGCCAAGAAGACATGTGATGGTGTTTAGTCTATAGGAGAGCTTTCTGAAAGAAACTTAGATTTGAGATGAATTTAAGTGATAATAAACAGGAAATTATTTGACCCAAAAAGATAGATCTCATTCATCCAAGTCTAGTTTTTGCCACAAAGCATGGACAAAAACAAAAACAAAAACAACAGCAACAACCAAAAAAAAATAAGTAAATTAAAAAAAAAAAAAAACAAAAAAAAAAAACAACAACAGCAGGTGTCCTGGTCTGAAAGGGCAACATTTCCTGAGAGAGGGTTGGGGAAAGTAGGCAAATATAGCTTGCATTCAAGCAGAACATTTTATTTTCTCTATCACTTCAGCTGTTGTTCCTCATCTCCAGAGGCTGCCAGCCATGATCATTTGAGAAGTCACAATGGATCTATTCTATTCAATCCTCTTGTGGGGATAGGTCATTACACCAGCAGTGTGGGACTTCCCAGAACAGATTTTCCTTCTAGTGCTAATTTGTTTTTCTCTGGAGCAATACGCAGAGGCACTAATCATGACGGTTCATCGTGAGTGTTTTCTTGGTAGACTTTTTTTAACCTCTGCAGCAGCTGCAGGATTGGAAAATATATGCATTAAAGCAATTAAATGAAAAAAAAAAAACATGTAAAAGGCATAACATACCAGTAATGTGTGTGTGATAGAAGGGTTTATTATAGAAAATAAACATACATTATAATTAGCTACAAGACAGAAACTGTGATTTTACAAACACATGCCCTGAAAATTTTCCAACACCATTATAAGGGCTTCTTAATAAAGGCATATCAATGAAATTAGAGAGAGTAGAGTTATTTTAAGCTCCGTCAAAAGAAGATGTGTCAGATTCTGTGATTCTCTGCCTAAATACAAAACAAAGAAAAAATTTTAAATACATGTATCTCTATTGCTATATAGTATCTTTACTGCTGTATAGTTGTTAATAAAATCTGTTAATCTAAACAAGTATCATGTGATTCTGAACCTTGATTGTGCAAGATGTGTCTCCCTTCCCCCAACCAACTACCCCATGTACAGACTGGTTGAGTAGAATTGGAACCCAAGTATGAAACCCACACCGTTGCAGATTTTAGCTTAAAATCAGCATTTCAGGACTACCTAAACATAGTATGGATGCCTTTGAAGGTAGGAAGTTTTCTCTAGCAGAAACAATTAAAGTTTAAATGAGCATTTGGAAGAATGATATGGAAATGAAGGAAACATCAGAAAGAATGGTAAATCTAGATGAACTTTAAGCTCCTTCAAATGCCAGGGTCTGTATTTTCTAAGTACAGTACTAAATTCATATGGTACTAGACTTGTAGCCCCTTTCTCTTTAATTCTCTCCTGTTACTCTACACCTTCTTCCACTCCATATAGAATTCTAGCCTAGCATAGGAAAGCACATTTACATATGTGCCAAATGGATACCATTACCTGTAATACTCAATTTTTAGTTTTGTAACTGCTGATTTTCTCTCTGAAGAGTTTCATGTTATCAAGTGAGGATAACATAGTATTCAACGCAATCAATTTTATAATTGAGTGTTTATATTTCTTTCACTGAATCCCATTAATTATGTAACAATTGATTATTATATTATTACTATAATTACAATATTTATTATAACATAGAATATTGCAAACCATTTTAGAATGATTGATAGTTGAATGGTTGTCAATAATAATATGCACTGTGTGCACAGTTGCTTTGGTCTTATTTATTAATTTTTCTTTGATGAAGGTAATTAGAACTTTTTGATCCCCATAGATGACCCAGTTCATAGTTCACGTCGTACAAATAAATATCAAAGAATTAATTATTTATGCTATGAATACATAACATGTTATTGTAATTTTATACATACTATTTTAAAAGTAGTAAATACATGCAGCATGTTAAAATACAACTAGGCACTTGGGTGACTCAGTTGGTTAAGTATCTGACTTCAGCACAGGTCATGATCTCACAGTTTGTGAGTTTGAGTCCCATGTTGGGTGAGCCCTGCTTCTCTCTCTCTCTCTCTCTCTCTCTCTGCCCCTCATGGGATTCTCTCTCTCTCTTTCTGCCCCTTGCTCTCTTGCGCCCTGTCTTTCTCTCAAAATAAAATAAAATAAATTAAAATAAAATTACAACTAATTATTATAGTTACAAAAAGTAGTTTGAGTGCCATTTTGTTCTAAGGGGTATTAGAAGTAACAGTATGTTTCATTAAGGCAAAATGTAAAATACATTTCTGAAAAGTGATAGAATAGGCCGTTAGAAAGAAGCAGTTAACAAGTGCTTTCATACTGGTAAAAGGTTGGAAAAGCTTGGACAGATGCCAGGAAATACACGTAAGTTCTCTCCTTTGACCACTGCCTTACAATGACCTATAGCTTCATTATAACACATTTACATTGTGGTTTTAACCAACCACCTCCCAATGGCTGCCAAAACACTTTGGCCAAGGACCATATAAAGCCAAAAACTCCCCCTCCCCACGGGTAAGAGGAGTCCCTTGGAAGATTGGCTGCAAACTTAGTCAGATACCACCCTAGCTGTGACCTGTAACCTATCCAGACAGCCCTGGGCCTGCAGGCTCTCCAATCCAGAGTGTACTTTTGCATTAACTGCTATTAAACACTTGCTTGCTTAAGAGTTTGGCTCTGAGTTCTTTCTTGGCTGAACTTTAGAACTGAGGCCTGGGAAGGGACTCACAATTGACAAGAGAATACAGATATTTTGTGTCACATAATTGAATACATGAGTGCTAATCACCTTCTTTAACAAAACTTGTGGATCAGTGAGAATGCTAGTTGTTTAAAATAAATTAGTCCTTTCAAAAGTTGAAAATCAAGTTATACTATATTTTTAAGTAATTGGAAGCAACTACAAATATGTATGTGGGAACATTCCTGATGCAAGTGAAGAGGCTCCAAGTTACCAGGGTTTTGTATTCTTAAGTCTCAGGTGAGGATTTCTGGTGAACATCAAGTTGTTAGTCATGGATATCCTCACAGAAACAAAGAAAGTGGGTGTTGTGTTTTTTGTTTTTGTTTTTGTTTTTTTCTAAAAATGGAAGGGAAAACAGAAACAAAGCTCAAAAACTAATTAAACTTGCTGCAACAGAAATGAAAGCATTTTGATGCAACTTATTAAAGGGAAAATGCTGTGAAATTAACAGTAATCAAAAGCTAATTAAGGTTGATGCAATAGAAACAGTAAAAGAATGCCTGATAACATTTATTGAACTAAAGAAACATGACTGTCAAAAAAAGGACACATGTAGAATGAAATTCAAGTAATTACAGAAAAAGGCTAAAACAGAAAGCACAGGTATATTATAAACAAATATAGGGAAATTTGAAACACACAATTACTAGTAGAATCTTTTTTCATCTTGATTTTAGTATATGAACATGTCTCCATGAGTAATAAGGGATAGTAAAAAATGATATTGTAAAAAATGTATAGTAAGAAATGTTATTGTACCCTTTTTATTACTCATAATCACTTATAACTCTCAAATGGCAAATGGCAATGATAAAATGGTTCTTTTTTACTGGGTGAACTATTTCATAAGATCTGTAAAAAGCACATAGCCATTTAGTTAATGTAAGATAGTAACTAAATTCCATGTTTTTAGTGAATGAGTAATGTAAGAAAATAATATTTATATGTTTTCTTCTCATTGTAATAAGTGACCTTGACTTCCACGTTTGTGACTCTGAGACATGATGGTCTTTACTCTTTCTAACTGACTTCCTTCACCCTGGTTAATGTCAATTAAATAGAAAGCTGAATTTTGTACATGAAGTAAGTATGCCAATAGCAATGTGCATTCTTTGAGTTCCATAATACAGGCTGTGGAGTAGCCAATATAAAGGAATAGTCCCAAGGCTAAAACAGAAAGAGGGCAAAGAAAAACTAATAACCATATGTTTTTTATCATTTATTATTATTTATTATTAGCCTTTTTAAAAATAAGACCTGAGTGCAAAGGAGAAAAATATATAGCCCATTATAATAATTATTATAACTATTACAAAAGGGACGAAGGCATATAAAAACAGCAATTTCATTATAACCCAGAATAGTCACCTTTAACTGAATAGAAAGGAAATAGTACTATTTCACTAACTAAAAGGAAGGTTGATGCAGGTAGTCAGACAAAAAAATTCAACAAAACAAAACAAATCAAAGCTGATTTTTCATTCCTCCCAGGCACTATGCTACAGAATGAGTTATAGCTGCCAGGTGAGCCGTGATGCTAATTAGGGTACCACAGTCTTGGCTGCTACGTTTGCTTCAAGAAATAATAGCTGTGAGTAGAGAAGGCATGTGACACTAGATCGTGGCTCTTAAACTTTCACTCACGTATATTAAAGAGAGGAGTGTGGTAAAATGTATGTTCTGGGTCCTACCCCCACAGATTCTGATTCAGTAGGTCACGGTAAGTCCAAGGCATCTGAAATTTTAGGAAGCACCCCCAAGTGGATTTGCCATAAGGGTCTTTCAATTACATTTCAAGCTGCAGGTTTTAAGCCCCTTGAAGACAATAGCTGTCTATTTACCTTTCTACCATCCAAATCACCTTAGTCACCTTCAGAACCCCATCCCCATTCTATTACTGTAAGCAAAAATAATTATTTTAAATCTATGACTGGTGTTTTATATATTGTACCAATATAAAAATATTGTGCAGAGCCAATAGGAAGTAATTTAGTTAAATACCTGGTGATTTTCAATCTTGGCTGCATGTCAAACTCACCAGGGGCATCTTTAAAGTACTACAGCAAGAGCCAAGCTTCAAACCAATTGAATCAGAATCTCAGGGGGTAAGCTTTGTACCTCTGTATTTTTTAAATCTCCCCCAGGTGATAGTGAGATATAGCAGAGACTGAGAGCCACTGACAGTAGGCTAGTTAGAACAATTTATCAACAATAATAAGTTCCTAATAAGAAATTTAGAAATTTCTGATAAACTTAATTACTATAGGCTTGGTTTACCTAGTACTTTCTCCTCTTCTATGCTATGGCATGATGGCAAAACTCTGACTTACATTTTTTCCCCAGTTTTTACTCAGTTGCTATTTTAAATCTCTGTGTTAACTTCTCTCTTCTTCAGAGAAAATGCAGTTTCTCTTTGGAGCTTAATTAGCATCTCTGCCTTCACAGTGTTGCCCTATTCTGGAATCAGAGACCTTAGCCAACAGGCTATGCGGAATTGCCCTATTCTGGACACAAGTTCAGCTCTCAATGACCATGTCTGTACTTTGTGAGCCCTCAACCCCAACCCCACCATAATTTAGCAGTCTGGGATGCACTGTTTTGGTAACCAAATACAGTAAATCATACATCTTTCCCTGAGCCTTTTCACAAAACAAAAATAGGAAAGAAAAGCCCTTCTCTGTTCTTGGAAACCAAATGATGTTAATTAACATCACAAGTTGTTGGAAGACATTTTTTCGCCATTTTCAACAAGCCAGTCACTATTTGGAGAACATGAAGGCAATAAGCAGAGAAAAGCAATGATCTAAGAAAGGGAAACTAAATGACATTCAAGTTCAACCCTGCAACTGATTTTGAGACTTAACTTTATACCAATTCTTCTCACAGGTGAATTACTAATATATCCCTATTTTGTGAACCTCTATCAATTTGGGTTTCCATTGCTTGTGCCCAGAACAGTTCTCTCTCTATAATCCAGCCTCCCATGATCTTTTTGTGCTCCTCTAAAAGTCCTCCGCAGGAAAATCGTACAACATAGTGGGTTCTGCTTCACCTTTCCCCATGTCTTACTCTACACTCCTTCTTGGAATGAATGACACTTTCATTTGATCACCTGGCTCTTCCAAGGCAGCATTTTGTTGCTACTTATAATAGCTTTAAATTTTCAAAACAAAATTTAGATTATTAAGGTAAAGGTCTTTTCTTCAGAAAAAACGTAATATAGCCAAGACACCTTGAAGAGAAATTTTGTATAAATAATTGTTTATATTATTTTTGAGTGTTTAACATGTGCTAGGAAATAGTCTATATCCTTTCACTGCAAATTATTTAATCCTTTTGACAATTCTAAACTGGTTTGCTTAAGGCCCTGTGCTTATAAGGGCTCCAAGCGTGGCTTGAAGCTCTGCTGGGATAAGTTTGGTTTAATATTCTGTTGTTGGAAACTTGAAATCGGTCATAAATTTTGAACAAAGGACAACCATTTTATTTTCCACTGAAAACTACAAGATTAAGCATGTGGTCTTAATCTATGAAATAAGTTTGATTTCTGTCTCCATATAAAGATGCAGAAACTTTATGGGGCACCTGGGTGGCTCAGCTGGTTAAGTGACCAACTCTTGATTTTGGCTTAGGTCATGATCTCAGGTTCATAACATCAGCCCTGCTCTGGGCTCTGTGTTGACAGCACAAAGCCTGCTTGGATTTCTCTCTCTCTCTCTCTCTCTCTCTGCCCCACTTCCCTACCTTTCTCTATCTCTCTCCCAAAATAAATAAGTAAACATAAAAAAAAAAAAACAAAGATGCAGAAACTTCAAAACCTTTGTTCAAATTCACATAGCTATTAAGTGGCACAATGAGATTCCCACACTGGCCATGTACCGCCATTGACTAGTTCCTCAGCCACCATAAATGAGATAGCCACTTGAAATTCAAACTCAGCATGTAAATGAGTGATTATAAAATACAGTTGTCAAAAAAAAATACTTGAAATTTATCTAAGTGACCAAACATTTCATCTGATTTATGTGTGCCAATGACAATGCTCCAGTGAATTGGTATTCATGTACCTTATACCAATAGGAGACATCGTATAAGAGCTATAGAGGAAGGAACCCTGTGAATAATCATAAAGATGACTTACTTCAGCCCTCTTTTATCATTGTATCTCGGTTAAATAATTTCCTAATATAACTTAAGACAAGGCACCTGCATATTTTGATTAATATGATTACCTCCTAGTAGAGTCTACTTTCAGAAGATATGTGTTACAGTAAAAATATAGCCTAAGGTAATGTGCCTGCAGAATAGCAACAGAGCAGAGCACCTTTTAAACAGTATGTTGCTCGTCAGAGTTCACTTAGATATTTTTAAGGGAAGCTTCTTGTTCTAGTCCAAGATTCTCATGTGTAAAGAACCTCAAAAATGACTGCTGAAGCACGTCAGTCAGTTCCAGAGAATGATGATAAGACATAACTGACACACACTTGGCAAAACAAAAACAAAAATCACTGTGTGCAAACAGTGCCTTTCCTTCCCAGGCTCCCTTAGCCCCCACCCCAGTTCTGACACTTTAAACCCACCATGATGAATTATTCTTCCTCGAGGTTGTGGTATTTCTCTGTATCTGAGTTTCTTTTCCTCGTGGAATTTTAGGCACAAGGAGAAAGTCTATTACAAATGCCAGATGGGTTTCTATTTCAGAAGCAGGAAAATATTACAAAATTCAGTTGAACAGCATGCTATTTTCCCTTTATTTTCATGGCATTGGTTCACTCCACTGAACGAAGCAGAGATCCCCAAATTTAACTCTATCAACATAAAATTCCATAATGTACTTAGCTGTGTTAATTTTAATTTGTGTTGTTTAGAACACGAGGAATATTCTAAAATAAGTATGATTTGAACATAGCCTTTACCATATCTCAAACTATAAAACGTCCCTTATTAACCAACCAGTGTATTTCATATGAAAACTCAGACATTAACTTTTTTTTTTTTTTGAGAGAGAAAGAGTATGTGAGCAGGGAAGAGGGGCAGAGGAGCAGAGCAGAGGAGGAGAGACAGAACGAGAGAGAGAGAGAGAGAGAGAGAGAGAGAGAGTCTTAAGCAGGCTCCACACTCAAATCAAAACAGAGTCCAACTTGGGGCTTGATCCTGTGACCCTGGGATCATGACTTGAGCCAAAATCGAGTTGAATGCTCAACTGACTGAGCCATCCAAGCTCTCTGAGACCTTCATTTTCAGAGCTGAGGAAGATAACAGTCTCTCTGGTCACAACCATGATCAGCAAGTTCAGTTTCTTCTTCAAATGATTAAAATTCACCTGAAATAATTTTGCCTATTAATTGAACTGTGCTTTAGCTGGTCAGCCACTAACATGGCTGTAGCAATGCGCCTTTGCTCATATCAAACATCTTTAAAGATGTAAATTCTGGAGTCAATAGATTGACATGTAGTTTCATGTAAAAGAAAGATAGCTTTGAAATGACTGTTCAGTTTTAGTCATGCAGGAGGGATTGTCTTTGAAGTTCCCCTGGCCATCTTCTTCGGTGCACAACATAAATTACTCCAATTCGGTTTCTATTACCCTCTATTCAATGCCCATTAAATCTTTCCAAAAAGATACCCTTTATGTCACACACATACAGTGAAATTCAAGGCCCTTTTTATCATATAGTTAAGGGGTGCCACATACTGCTGTCAAACATGGAGAGTAATTTCCACATTTTAAAGCAACAAATTAATTCTGACCTCCACTATTGACTCTTGAGGAAGGAGACTGATCTTCGAGGCCTTCATCAGTTTCCTCTAAAAATGTCTAATTATTGTTAGCAGTCAGCAGAAGGTAGAAAGAATTAGAGCCTGAAGCTATACGTGACCACAATATCTTCTTTTCTTTCACTGGAATAAATTATTATCTAGACCAGTAGCAAATGGTCATTTTTACAATCATGCCTCTGGGCCTTTTCCTTTGACTATTTTCTGCTCACTACACTAAGAAAATGCACTTCTCTAAAAGGCACTATACTGTTTAAAGGGAGTTTTCTCTTTTTCCCTGAAAGCTCTTTAAATACATGATGATAAAAGGTCAGATGCTATCAGTGTGCTTTTAATCCCTTCATTACAAGTCAATAACATCATTTTTATTCCATTTGGTGTCTCAAAACTAAAACTCATTTTCAAAACTGACAATTTGTGGGCAATTATGACATTTAAAATATCAGCCTGTATGAGAGTGGTAGGGAAATATTTTCTTCATTGAGGGTTTTTAAACACATCCAGTGCTTTAGAGCCAGAACTTAACTAGAAATATGATGACTTTCAGTACAAATAAAGGGAATACCATGAAAAGACTTAATTAAAGGGAAAATTTGCCAGCTAGAGAATTTGTACCAGAGAAAATATGATGTAGTAGAATATTTGGTCTATACCGAGTCTGTCTTTTGTAAGCAAGGGATAGATATATATTCATTCACACACACACAAACAAGGTCTCTAAGATTGCCTATGAGGATTAAATTGCAAGTTCTTTTACTAAGAAACGTAATAAAAGACAAAGCACATAAGGTTCCTTAGGAAAAACACCAACAATCAAAACAAACAAGCAAAATTACAATTCTCTAAAATACATGATTTACCAGGGAATTCAGAAATCAAAGAGTTTCTGTGGCTCTGCTTCGCCTAGAGGTTCACAGTCCCTAATGCAGCTTCTTGAAGTTTCCAAAATGAAAAATGCCCCTGTGAGCCTAACTTCTAGGCAATCTTTGATTATTTCCCTACAGCTCAAAGTAAACAGTGATTAACAGGATAAGGCCAACAAGTCAGGAAAAAAAAAAAAAAAAGAAGCAGAAACTGTTCTCATAATAGCGACATCGTACACATTTCAAATTTTAAAGTGCAACTTTTTAAAAGCTATCAAAATATGTCCATCAAAACATTAATCACAAGTATATGAGGGAAAAAAGGCAACCCCAACAAAATTACTAGGGCTGTCGGTAGAGTAAAACTTTTCTTTTTTGTGTTTTATTTTTCAGTCGACTACAGTTTTGGTATTTTTTAAGAGGTTTAAGAACGTGTCTTTAATTTTCATTTCTATAATTTCAGTGGGATCAAGAGGCCAGCGCACCCATAATTTCAACGTTCACACACAAGCATTCATGTATGCAAGCACACTCCCACACACCCACACTGTAAGAGTATCCAGTTATCTCATTTTAATTCTTTGGCTAATATTCAGCTGACCCTTGAACAATGAAACTATTAAGGACATGGAACCCTGAATAGACAAAATCCACATATAATATTGATTCCCCCAAACTTAACTGCTGTTGACTAAAAGCCTTACCAATAACATAAACAGTCAAGTAACACATATTTTGTATATGTATTATATACTGTATTCTTGCAATAAAGTAAGTTAGAGGAAAGAAAATCTTTAGGAAGAGAAAATACATTTACAGTACTGCACTGTAGTTATAAAAAAAAAAGTCTGTATATAAGTAATCTGCACAGTTCAAACCCATGGAGTTCAAGGGTCAATGGTAGTTATACTTCAGCTATGTCCATTTTGATTTCTGTAACCCTTAACAACTTACTTAACTTCTCTGGGACTCTGGATCTCCAAGTTGAGGAGATTAAATAAGATGTTGCCTGTAAACACTGTGTGGGATATACAGAAATCACCTGGGAAATGTTAATTCCCTTATTATATACCCGTGCCCAATCTTCTTTTCCCCTATGGGAGATGGGGAGAAGAGCAAGAAGTATTTAACCCTACAAATGAGGCCATTATTGGAAGCATGCTGCTCTCCATGTGTCCAGTGGATTCATCATGTTCAACTGCCAACAGAGATTTGACTACAAGTCAAGCGCAGGACATGGACTACAGGATTGAGTAAGTTCTGATAAGTAAAATAAGCACTGATGAGTACTGATGAGTAAAAATATAACATTTATAGAAAAATAGTTGCTCAACACAATGGATCAGAGAGACTTTAGTACATTATAATAACACAAATCTACTATATAAAACATGATTAAAACGTAGAAAGTAGAATTTCTGTTTATTTCCCCACATCTTTCTTATTAGTTGATGATTTTTAATTTGTATATTTTTTGGCTATGCTATAGCCAATTTTCTTAAGGCATGTAATTAAAAAGTCTAACCAATTAAAAGCCTCATAGCGATTTTTGATTTGCATATAGGATACTGTTTAGTTTGCTATGCCTAGATTTACAACTCTTAAGGACAGATACTACAATATTTATGCACATTAAAAGACTTGTGAGTATATAATAAAACACTTATCTCATTTTAAACGAAGTCAAAGGGAAAGTACTAAATGTATGATTTTTTAATTTGTTTTTTTGCCTTTGCTTTAAGAAATCTTTGGGGTGCCTGGGTGCCTCTATGGGTTAAGCATCCAGCTCTTGGTTTTGGCCCAGGTCATGATCTTGCTGTGCGTGAGACTGAACCCCATGTTGGGCTCTGCACTGACAGTGTGGAACCTGCTTGGGATTCTCTCTCCCTCTCTCTTTGCTCCTCCCTGGCACATGCATGCTCGCTCACTCTCTCTCTCTCTCTCTCTCTCTCTCTCTGTCTCTCTCTCTTTCTCTCTCTCATGCACTCTCTGTCCAAATATAAATAAACTTAAAAAAACAGAAATATTTGACATTCATAGCAATTCTGTTTGTTTTCTTTGTAAAGTAGAAATTTTACAGATGGTTGGTGCTCAAGTACTACAAAATTCCCTGGTAGAAATGCATACAGATTTCTTTACGTGGTTAAATGTATTTGGGAAAATTACAGCACAGAGCCATTCACTACTCCTTCTAAACACTTATTTTAAAATAAGCCTCAGGAAGACTTCCCTTGTGAAGTTATTTCAAGTGAACCTCTCTGATCAATTATCCCTTCAGCAGCCTCTGAGTCTACTATTTATTTATTTACACAATAAAGCAAGTGGTATTTCTAAAGTGATAAAACAGGTTGAAAATAATTAAGCTTTCTATACATAAAATAATCTCCTCATTGCCAAATTACTGAGAATCATTTGGATTTCTAAAGTCAGATATTTGATCTAGAGAAAATACAGTATTTTTATGAATCTACACAGCCCACTACACAATGCAGTATATATACATTACTACATGTACCTGAAAAAGTAATAAAAATGCATATTTTATGAAATGTCTTAGAAATGAAATGTACCACAAGTTAGACAGCCATCATAATTTTCTACTGAGTTACCACCCACTATAACATTTGTAAGAGATTGCAATTTCCACAAGCACTGCTGGAAGGCCATCAAGTTTTTATGGTCATATATTTTCATATTATGTTGTCCAAAAATGATTATTCATTTACTTAAATGTTCGATTTTATTCAATAAAAGAATGATCTCAATGAAACCTACTGTGATTTCCTTAATACTCTTACTGTAAGGTCACTGAAACGGCAGTATTAATGGTGCTTTTTGGCATCCCTGATGTAGTTTCTAGCCTGCTTATATGACCTTCCATTTTGGGGTCAATTTGGATAACTTAGCAAAATTAGAATTTTCTGCATAATCTCTGGACCACAAAGAATTCAATAGTTCCTGACTGCATTTATCCTGCAATCAGAGTATAACAATGCTATCTCGGTTCTCATTTCCATTTGATTTGTAATTGTTTCAGTCATACTTCTTCAAAAGTGGCTGCTAATTTTCAGTAGAGGCCTATTCTCCAAATGGGTTAAACAGAGCTCTGCACTGAACAAAAATAAAACTTTCAATATACATTCTGAGGTGGGTTAATAGCCTTTTTCATTAGGATAAAAGAGCACACACTGAGAATATCTTTCTGCCATCTGAGTAATCAATGAGCCAATATAGTTATAAATCTTCCAGAAATTCCCCATGGTTTAATTTTTTTTAAGTGTTTATTCTTTTCTGGCCCCCATCTTTCATTTTCCAAGTGTCATTTGGAATATGTAGGGGGAATCTTTTAATTTTGCAATTGAGAGAAAGAAGAAATATTTCATACTTTCCCTTAACAATTTCTGTCTATTAAAGCAATCTCTATTATATGTATGTATACTATCATGAAAGAATGTTCTAAAAATTATTTGGAAAAAAATTAAAACTCTACAATCAGGAAAACCATTAATTTCATTATTATATTTTCATGATGGAAATATGCACATGAAATTTGTCATTATTTTAATAGAAGTATAGTACAAAGTAATCATTCAATCTAAATGTGTTTGTTCATTAAACAGTACAGTGGGTAGCTTTATACAAAAAGTAGAGTCTAGCTTGCCAATTATTAGACATATACCATGAGTAATTTTTGGTGCTCTACAATTCTCCAAGTAAAGTAATTGATAATATACTTTCAAAATTTACAATAAATGAGTTATATCAGAATGATAAGTTTTTTTAATTATGCTAAATTGCTATGAAAACATGCACTAAAACAACAGGTTAGTAATTATGCTCTCTTGATATAGTTATAAAACCAATCTCTAAGCTATATTATTTTAGGTGCAAATATATATTACTGGGATTGTAAATTATTAATTAAAATAGTTGATACTCTAAATAATTTTGAATACAATACATATTTCTCATCAGTAAAGAAAACAGCTAAGAAGCATTTAGAGCATTAAGAGTAAGCTTTGATACCTGACCTACTACTTGAAAGTATCTGCACACAGTGACTCTAGAGATTGTTTAGAAAATGTCATTTACAAAACATTAGCAAACATATATTCCAAATCCTACAGATAGTTCTTTTTAAGGATGTTTCAGAATAGGGGTGCCTGGGTGGTTCAGTCGGTTAAGCATCCGACTTTTGATTTCAGCTCTGGTCATGATCTCACGGTTTGAGGGTTCAAGCCCTGCATAGGCTCTGCACAATGCTGAGCCTGATTGGGATTCTCTCTCCTCTCTCTCCTCTCTCTCTGCACCTCCCTTGTTCATTCTCTCTCTCTCTCTCAAAATAAATAAACATTTTTTTAAAAAAGAAAAGCATTAAAGAAGAAAAGATGTTTCAGTGAACAATTTTGTTAGTCATTATGGTTGTGTCTGATTTCACCATTTTCACCCCTTGTTCTCTATATGGCCGGAGCAGCTGACTCCCATGGAATACACTGCCACAGCACCCCTGTTGTCCACTCACAATTACATTCAGCCAAAGATAGGCAAAGGCAAGAGACTGTGGGGTAGAAGGGAGAGGTAAGGTGCCATTTTGGCTCTGGTAGTGGCTGCATGTCTGGTGACAGCTGAGGTCAACGTCATTTCAGGCTTAGGAAGAGTTTCTCACATATTGGTCCCTGACTCACTGGTTTCTTCTTGGTTCCCTCAAACCTTCCCACACCTCTGTAACGGTACCTTTATGTAACCCTCTTAATTTGAACCTTTTGATGGTGTCATGAGTTTTCTGCTGTGATCTGACTACATCTCAGGGTGATTTTACTTTAAATGCTTATTAGTTTTATATTGTTCTCAAATATATATACCTGCATGTGTATACACATGCAGGTATATATATTTGGTTCCCAAACCAAATATACCTCAGTTTATATCATACATGAATTCATGTATACAAATCATAACTTTCAATACAAAGTACGCCTCCTTTTGAAAGTTTTCAAAAACAGTTAGTCTCCCCATTGTCAACCAATTTGACTTTCCTCACATTCATCTCCTCACGAAGTCCCTATTTCTGCTTAGAGCATCATATTCACAGATATTTGAGACCTGAGTTATCAATGATATTGCTGACTCCTACCCAGGCCTTCCCCTAATTTATACATTAAGTCAGTTTATCTCCAGTTTAAATTCAAAGTTCTCAGAGTTTCTTAACAGTTTCTCTTTCTTTTCTTGGTTTCAGTTCTTACTGCTTCTCAATTGAATTACCCGGCCCCCTTTGGTATGGGAAAGACTGCTACTCCATTCAGCAGGCAAATACCCAAGAGCACAAGTAACATATGAGGTATGCACAGCATTCTTTCCTTAGATGGTCTTGCTTCTCACATTCAGGGTGAGTTTTTTAGGTACTTTTAAACAATTTAAACTTGCAATTGATTTTCACCTCCTATATACCCTTAGACCTAACCAAGGAATGAAATGAGACTCCATCCTGCTTTCTTTTCCCTACTTTTAGCTCTAATTCCTAATGCACAGCAATGCCAGCTTGATCCTCCCAGGGCACAGGATAGTCATACCTCCTTTCTGCAATCACCCTTCACAGTATACCTTGTGCTCACTTTGGGTTTCATTGGAAAGACCCTCTGTCCATTATCTTCCCCATATGCATTCATTCTAACTTTTCCATTCTTAGCTCCCATCTATTCCCCAGGAGAGAACATTGTAATCAGCGAGCATAGGCTATAAGGGAGGTCAGACTGTCTCGGGTTATATCATTGCCCACATTTCAAATTTGAGCAGGTTACTGAACTTGTCTCTACTTTGGTACCCTTAAATCTAAAAGGCACATAATATTACCTCCATTGTGAGTACTATATGAGTTAATGCTTTTCAAGCACTGTCAGTCAAAATAGACTATCCATTCTTTCCCAGTACATTCTATATAAAGAAAAATGTGCCGGGATAGGAGAACAACAGCAAAATACATAGAAAGATTTCAATACTGTCTTAAACTGCCCCAACTTGTTCTGTCATCTTTTTAAGCCAATCTCAAAATCCATCTCTTGTTTTGAGTTTTTTATGATCTCCCTAATTTGATATACTTTTTCCGCCTATGTTGTCACCACTCTCTAGCAGTTTGTTAGTTTTTCTTATAGGAGGTGCTCCTAAGTATATACCCATTCCATTATATGTGTACACGTAGATGCATAGGTATAGATAGACAAATACATTTCTCCATAAGAATGTTCACATAGTGTTTTATTTATTCCTTCCTGCAACTATAGATTTGCTTAAAATAGAGTATCATTGTATAATGCAGTTTAATAGTTTTTTTTTTTTTTAAGTCAAATGTCTACTATTTGGTAGGCACTTTTCTGGGATTATTGGTAATCTTAACCACACCTCCTCAAAGTAGGCATTATCGCCACTTCTTCCACAACGGTGCTTCTCAAAGTGCCAGTTACAAACTGTTTATTACTTACCTGCAAAGAGATAACTACAGAAGTTGAGAATAAATGCTTAGAAACTTTTATAGCAATATGACATTGCCATGACTTCCAAGTGTGTGATCTGTCTCAACAAATTTGGTTTGTGGCTTAAATTTTTTGTAGAAGTAAATGGGAAAGCTATAATGGCAGGGAAACATTTTACAGTATTCTAATTAAGGAGCTAATGCAGACCATAAACCAGTGTGCTACTCTCTTCATCAAGAAAGCATTGCTGTACAATAAAAATATCAGCTGAATATCAGGGTTCTTAGCAGTGTAATGAAATCTGTGAATGATGTTAAAGTGAATGTATTAAATGCAAGATTCTTTTCTTTTTAAAGTTGATTTATTTATTTATGTTTATTTATTTTTGAGAGAGAGAGACAGACAGACAGACAGAGTGCAAGCAGGGGAGGGGCAGAGAGACAGAGGGAGATACAGAATCTGAAGCAGGCTCCAGGCTCTGACCCTAACGTGAGATTCGAACTCGTGAGCCATGAGATCATGACCTGAACTGAAGTTGGACACTTAACTGACTGAGCCACCCAGGTGCCCCTATTTATTTTTGAAAGAGACAGAGAGAATGAGTGGGGCAGGGCAGAGAGAGAGGGGGAGAGAGAATCGCAAGCAGGCTCTGCACTGTCACCAGTGGAGCCGGACATGGGGCTTAAACTCAAGAACTGTGAGATCATGACCCGAGCCGAAACCAAGAGCTGGTTTAACTGACTGAGCCACCCAGGTGCCCCAAGATTATTTTCTTTTCTTATGATACACAGATAGAGATTGATTATAAACAACTCTACTATATATTGAGGCACGAAAGTTGTAGAAGTAAAATCTTTTGTTGAGAATGTTTGAAGATTAAAAAAAAAATCAGCCCATTCCCAAATTTTAAATATGTGAGTTAGATAGCCAGTCATCTTTATTTGTCTGATAATATTTTATGTCTTCACTGATCTTAATACTTCTTGCAAGGAGGGAATGCAACATTTTTTTGCAATGGCAGGTAAGATTGAAGGCCAAAACCTAAAAGTTAGAAGCTTGGAAGAATAGAGTTTCTTGTTAAGAATAATTATTTATGACATGATCCATACACTATGTACAATTACCAGTAAAGTATGTGATCATCTTGACATTTGCAAAAAGTGATTACAGACCATTTTACAATATTGATGGGGCATTTTGAATTGTATATCCCATTAAAAAAGACCCATGTATAGAAATTCATGGATCCTGAAATCAATATTTTTCATCAAAATATGTTTAATTATATAACTTTACAGCATACATACTGGAACTGTATACTAATGAAGGACTGAAGATGAATTTTGAAAATGTAGCAAAACTTGCCTCATTTGGATAGAGTTTAAAATGAATATCTTAAGACTGCTGACATTGCTTCAAAATCTCTTTTTCCATCCTGTTAACATACTTGTCTTTTCTCCTCTATGACTGCTATTAATATAAGACATGGAAAAAGTTTAGATTATACATCATCCCTTACAAGAAATGCTATAGTCAATCCAAAGAGATTAGACAAATTAACAAGCAGGAAGCAAGTTTGTGTCACATTAAAATTTAAACAGTTGATATATATAATGTTCATTCAAACTATGCATGTAGGTTTTTAATATGAGCAGTTTCTATTCATAACTTTTTGTTTAGTTCTAATTTTAGAATAACAAAAAAATACAAGTATATTAATAATTCTCTGCATTGTTCCTAATATACTCATACTCAGTGAAGGCATACAGTTTTAAAATTCTTTTCTTTTCTCATATATTATGGTTGTAGAACCTAATAATAAAAAGTTGGGACTTGCATTTTGTATTATTTCATTTTTATTTTTATTATTTAATTTTTTTGATAATCCATTTTTTGTACTTTACAAAAGAATCACTTAATCTTGATTTAGGGGAAAAAAAACATCTCTTGCCACAGATGATTTGAGAAGCACTGACTGAGCTCCATGAATAAGGTTAGTTTGTCTGTTGTGGTCACTATTGCAGCTCCACGTGTAGAACCTTCGTCTGAAAGTTGCAGAAAGGACACCTTAATTCCCTGTGCATGCAACAATAACAAAAACCTGCTCCTCTCCCTTCTACTACCTATAGTAGTTTGATATATATTGTATCAAACCAGAAAGATAGAGTAAATGAAACACTAATTATTTTGAATCTATAATCTTAGGATCCCTTAGAAACTAAGAATTATAATTAATTTCTTTTGTAATGCCTTCTCTGACATTCTATGCCTTCTATGACATCACATACATAGGTGATATTAGATTAATAACATAATCAATCATATGGCTACTCATAATTAATTAGGCTACTTTGCTCCTTGTTCGCAAACTAGAGATTGATTTTTGGTTGTTTGATCACATCACCAAGCTCAGTCACTTAATCCCTTGCTTGAATACCTTTCAAATATTTTCTTCCTCTCTACTTCCTTACCTCTATTTTCCATTTAGTGTAAATAGCTCTTCAAACACTAAACTTTTTTTTTCTCTGTTTAAAAAAAAATGTATACCGAGCTCATAATAAAGCAGGAAACAAAATATAAAAGTAGAGCTATGGCCATTTTAAAGCAGAATCACAATTATTTGTAGACAATTCAGGGTTGTATAATGAGAAACCTAAAAGGAGTTCAAATACTCTTAGAACCAGTGAGAGTATTTAGTGAGGAGGTAATAAACAAAATACAAATGTACATTTTGACTTACTAGATATCTAGTCACTATGTAGAAGGGGACAACAAAGTCATTAAAGTAGCTGCCAGAATTGAGATACAAGGAATGGCTTCCATTGTGACTTTTTGCCACTCTTTTCACATAAACTCAGTGGCAGTTGTGCAGGTGGGAGAGCCCCACATCTCTTTGTTAATATCTTACACCTTAGAGCTTACACTCAACATAAAATAAAGTGAGGCAGGAAGGGGAGAGAACTCTTCTTTTCTTCCTAAGTTTTCTTTCCCTAATGTAGGTCCCTTTTCCCAAAGCCTTTACAGTAGCAACTTAGCCTCCATATTTCATCTTCAACATAGTCGTAGCACCCAGGAAAGAATGAGGCTGGATATCATCACTTAAATACATTTTTGTTTTATGAAAAGGCTTTTTTTCGGTATTTACCCATCCACAGCCACTTCCAGTCTAAAGAGAGTATAGTATTTACAATCTCAAATTCCTGTTAAAATGAAATTGCTTAAGATTTCAACGGCAGATTTTTGTTGTTGTTGCTGCAGCATTTGATTTTCCAACATGTCAAAAATCTCAAAATAAACTCTAAGAAGAGTTCCAGCCTGCAAATTTGGACATAGCAGCAGGTGGTCCTCCACAACACATTGGCCTCTAGAGGCATTTAGGCTGGAACTAAAATTGGTTTACATAATTGGTCAAGGTTGGTTCATGATCACACACAAATCCATGATGCAACTGGGATTTAAACTCGGCTTCCTTGACTATCAAGCCTATAAACTTCAGCCAACCAACTTCTATCATGTTTGCAAAAGTTCATGAGCTAGGATTTTAAGATACAAAAAAAAAAAAAAAGAAAAAAAATAATAAACAATGGTCAGTTCCATAGAAAAGCATAGATATGGTTCCCTGGGAGATATTTTTATCACAATCCACTATTAGGAAATAGGCTATCCCATCTCGTGGCATGAAATTTTCAGCATCAGAAGAAAAGTTGGCTACATGTATTTGAAGGGGCTTTGAAAGTCCAACAGAAGAAAGTCTGTCTTGATATATACTACTACCTTTCTTTCTAAAACATAAGTGTGAATACTACAGAACATGTAGACCAATCATTCAGCATTTCTCCTTCCCATTTTCCATTTGTACTTCAGTCTACTCACTTCAGTCCAGTCTCAATATAGATAGGCATAAAACCAGGAGACTTAATTCTGACAAACACCCACACTTTGGCACTAAAATAACACTGCCTCCTACACTTCACAGTGCTGCAAAATGCTCATTTACTGCTATTTCCAAAGATTGCTCACGAGAGTCTGCTGGGACTGAAGAAATAATAAACTAAGGAAAATTGAGTGCCTATACTAATTTATAACTCTTCATGCTCACACAGTATAAAACAATACATTAAAATCTTTATTATTTTAAAAGCTATTTCTAAATTGTATTATTCTTTTTGATCGTGGAGAAATGTTACCTGAAGAGGTATGACGGAGGAAAAACACTTAGTTTTTATAAATATGGGAAATATCCAAAATTAATTACAAAAAGCACAAATGAATAACTTGAAAAGTAGATCATATTCCTTAACATTTTAAACCACAATACACTCGACAACTTAGAAGAAATTGATAAATTCCTAGAAACATATAACCTTCCAAAACTGAATAAAGAAGAAATGGATAATTTGAAGAGGCCAATTACTAGTAATGAAATTGAATCAGTAATCAAAAAACTTCCAACAAAGTGAAGTCCAGGACCAGATGGCTTCACAGGTGAATTCTACCAAATATTTAAAGAAGAGTTAATGCTTATTCTTCTCAAACTATTCTAACAAATAAAAAAAGAAGGAAAGCTTCCAAATTTATTCTATGAGGCTGGCACTACCCTGATACCTAAGCCAGACAAAGACAACAACAACAAAAAAAGAAAACTACAGGCCAATATCTCTGATAAACATAGATGCAAAAATCCTCAACAAAATATTAGCAAACAAATCCCATAATACATTAAGAAAATCATTCACCACGATCAAGTGGGATTTATTCCAGGGATGCAAGTGTGGTTCAATATTTGCATATCAACCAATGTGATATATCACATTAATAAGAAAAAGTATAAGAACCATATGATCATCTTAGTAGATGTAGAAAAAAACATTTGACAAAGCACAATATTCATTCATGATAAAAGCTCTCAACAAAGTAGGTTTAGATGGAATGTACTTCAACATAATAAAGGCCATATATTAAAAATCCACAACTAACATCATATTCAATGATAAAAAACTCAGACGTTTTCCTCTAAGATCAGTAATAAGACAAGGATCTCCACTCTTACTACTTGTATTCAACATAGTACTGAACCTCTTAGCAGCAGCAATCACATCAGAGAAAGAAATAAAAAACATAAATACTGGTACCGAAAAAGTAAAAGTGTCACTATTTGTATATGACATGATACTATATATAGAAAATCCTAAAGACTCCACCAAAAAACCAATAATCTAATAGTTTTTAAATTAGCATCACCATTACTGAATGGCTGTTTGTTTTTATGTCTTACTTTTTGGTACTTAGATCAATACTCCCAAGTTTACTTATTAAAAAAACTCACTGGGGGAGTCCCTGAGTGGCTCAGTCGATTAAGCTTCGAACTCTTGATCTCAACTAAGGTCTTGATTATAGGGTCCTGAGTTTGAGCCTTGTGTCAGGGTCCATGCCCAGCGTGGGGCCTACCAAAAAGAATTAGACACACACACACACACACACACACACACACACACACACACACATTAAAAAGCTCAGTGGGATTAAAAAGAGGCTATTCTAATTAGGGGCATCCAAGTAGTAATATATGAAATAGAGTTTCCTTATTTGTTCTGTACTTTATGTTGAAGTTCTCTTCATAAAAAGTGATTCTTTCAAGAGAGAAGAATATTCTACATAGATTCCACACACTGAACCTATCGAATGTAAGATTTACTGAATGTAGATGTAAATTATAGTGATTGCTTGCCCCAGCCCTAGTTACACTGCAAAGCACAGTGGAAGCACCTAATGTTAGCTGAACCAATCCATTTCTCTCTACTGGGATTTTGAAACTAGGAGAGACAAATGCAGTTGACTATGTTTTTGAGTACAATAATCTTTATGTTTGTTCTAGGGCTAAATTTTCATCAGTCTCAAACTAAAAAAAAATAATTAGCACCATTTCTACAATGTAGATTCATCACAGGTGGGGATATTACTGTCTTAAAGTCTGTCGTAAATTATTAAGAAAACCATAGAATGGGAAAAAACACTAAAAATTAAACAGTAAAACTTTTTTTTAATGTTTATTCATTTTTAGAGAGGGAGAGGAAGTGGGGGAGAGGCAGAGAGAGAGGGGGATGGAGAATCCAAAGTGGGCTCTGTGCTGACAGCAGAGAGACCAATATGGAGCTTGAACCTACAAACCGTGAGATTATGACCTGAGTCAAAGTTGGATGCTTAATCGACTGAGCCACCCAGGTGCTCCTAAATAGTAAAACTTTTAACACTATGTTTTACCTAAATAGAATTATATTGGCATAAGCCAAAATTATGTAATTGTACAAACAGAATTAAATTTATACATTATGGACAGTATATATTGATACTGTTGTGATTTTCTTGTACTTACTAAGAATTATAATGTCAATGTTATTTTGAAACTTACTTAAAAATGTCAGGATATCTTACACCTTACATTTTCCATGGTCTGTGAATCAGATCCTGATTCAAAGGCTGTTCAACATAGAGACCATATCAGTATGTCACCAGGAAATTAGTTCTCTGCGCAGTATACCATTACTTCACATATTTGACAAATAATACATAATAGTTTATTTACAACTGTTTCTTTAAATAAATTCATTTTATCCAAATAGTATATTTTCAGTCATGTGTATTTCAAGTGAAATGATTTTTCCCTAGGCTCATGGAGGACATATTTACCAATTATTTTGGAATTTCACCTCCTCAGTGATGAGGCTTACTATGAAATAAGTAGAATTGTATTTATCTACCTGTGGAATGCTTGACCCAATACTTTCCCCCTACATCATCCACCATCTCTATATATAGATGGTACATGACAACTTGCTACTTGAGGTCAAAATCCATATTGTATTTACTTTCGTAGTTCCAACGCCCAGTATAACTCCTGGGACATCACGGTGTTTCACAGAATAGAACTGAAATTGTGACTTGGAAATTTTTTTAAGTATTAAATCTGCTTAGACATTTATAGAATAAGGGCACTTACTTAGTGAAAACCTCCTTTCTTTAATAACTATTAATTCCCCAAATTGAGGATCTGAAATACTATAAAAGATACCAAAGCATTTCCCCAAAACCTGGTTGGTCATTGTTTGCATTTTTTAAATTGCTTTGGGAGATGGAAACAGATGACACAATGGTGGTGACTATCCACCTAACCTGACTCTAGCCATCATCCCACTTCTACTGCCATCATCATAAAAGTGGTATTCCTCAGGTGGTTTATGATCATTTTAATAAATCCTGACTACGTACTGACTCTATATATCTTACTAATATATTAATATACTTATAAAATATGTTCCCAGAAACATATATAATTAGAAGATAAAGGGAATCTAACTTTAACCAAGACAAGCTTTCTTTTGAGTAGCTCTTATTCAACATGGAAAGGACTACTAAAAAATCAAAGAGCTACAATAACTATAAACAACCAGGCATAGTACTTATCACACTTTAGATAGTTAGCAAATATTTATTGAATGAATGGCTAGATAAACACACAAGCTAATCACCAGAAGTTAGAATAAAATATTTTGAATATTCTTCTCTTTGTAGGGTTTGCTAAAAAAATGTTAGTGCAATGTACGATAACTAAGAGCACTTAGTTCAGGAATTTGCTCAATCTCAGAGACCTACAACTACCTAATTGATTTGTATTATATTTCACTTTTATTTTAAAATTAAAAGCATTATAAAAAAGTAGTAACATTAGTAAAACCTAGTTTTCTCTAAAATATAATATCAATTATGGAAAGTATGCTGAATTCCAAAATATCCAAGAATTAACATTTCCTGAAAGCATTCAGGCATACATATGTGCTTTTGAATGTCCAAGTTACAAATGTTGATGCTATTATAACTTAATCTACCCTATACTAGTAAAATTTATAGTGTATGTGGTTATCTATGTTTCTCTTGAAATTGCTGGACTTAAACTACACTAGAGTAAACAAATTAAAAAAGTATATTATGTACAACTGAAGATTTTGCTTATGCTTAACGAAAATTTCCAATAATGGCATTGTCATTAGCAGATTAAGTGAAAGGAAATTGTTTCTTTACAAATATCTACTAGCACAGAGTTTAATATATATATTAAATTTGAGGAATATAACATTGAAAAAATTAATATGTTTTGGAAACAATACTATTACTTATTTTTCCCCAAAAGAAATAATTCTATTGAAGGTAGTTGTGAGTGTAAAGTGATGCAAAGTTTTCCATAGAAATTGTCTTTACTGAAAACTGGATAAGAAGAACTTTGTGCATGATAAGTAGCGATGGTTACTTCCTGCATATCCTTCCAGATATATGTGTTTCTTTTCCTGCTCTTTGCTCTGAGAGAGTAAACTACCCAGGATCCCTTGACTTATGGATTCCATTTGGGCTCAGACCATGGAAAGCATTGTCAAGGTATCAGAAGGTTGGAAGAAACAGAGAGCAATTGACATATTTCTATAGGCCACCCTTCCAAATCAGTTATAGCTTCTAATCAGAAGCTTCCTCTCACAATCATAGCTTTTGCTTTTTCATCACCCTTTCAGGCCCAACGGTAGGCTGGTTTCTTACCATTGCTAGCTCCTGGGTGCTGTATTATCTTGACCAGTTCCTTTACATATGCCTGTACCTATCTGTAAATAGTGTGCTCATTCTTTATTACCTCGACTATATTTTTTTAATAGTAACTTGATTCATATTCATTTAATATGCATGCATTTGCTAGAAAATCTGCTAACGCATATGAAATGACTGTGGTATGATGGAGTTGAAATATGAAATAAAGTGTGCTCAGGAGATCTACTACTAAGAAGGTGATTTGGTGGGGTGCGCCTGGGTGGCTCAGTCGGTTAAGTGACCAACTTCGGCTCAGGTCATGATCTCACAGTTCGTGGTTTTGAGCCCACGGCAGGATCTGTGCTGACATCTCAGAACCTGGAGCCTGCTTCTGATTCTGTGTCTTCCTCTCTCTCTGCTCCTCCCCCTGCTTGCAGCCTGCCTCTCTCTCTCTCTCAAAAATAAGCAAACATTAAAAAATTAAAAAAAAAAAAAAAGAAGTTGACTTGGGAGTAAAGACCTAAAAGAAGTGATAATTTCCACAGGAAATTAAGAAAAAAAACCCACAATAAAATGAAGTCCTTACCAGAATGATCCAGCATAAAGTGAATTAGGCTCATCCCAAGAAAACTCAGGCTCATCATTGTCTTGTCATTTACTACTCAAGTTATTCAAATCTGCATATATAAAATGGGACCTTATACATAAAATGGGACTGCCCACTGTACAGGGTTGTTGTGAATACAGTGAGAAAATGTAAACCTAAAGGTTTTTTAAAAATTTGTATTGTGTACCTTTAAGTTGTCATCATTAATTCCATGTCTTTATTGTAACTTATACATATTATTTGAAAAAAATATTTTAAGAAAGCAAAAAGAAGGGTAATGTTGACCACTTTAATAACTGCGTTATTGAGTTAATTTTTAATATTTTAAAGTCTGTCACATTGATGGAAACCAGTCGTGGGTATAGACACTGTCAGGTGGTACTTGTTGGCATGGAGCCAGGAAATCTTGTGCTTTCATTTGAGGTTCATCTCATTTTTCTTCTCCTTATCACTCCTTGTTCTAAGACACTTTATTCATGTTCTTTCTCTCCCACTGCCCCCAATATTAATGTAAAATTATCGGCAGAATAATTAGATAATTAAGACCAGTGATTTTTGGTTACGCCGTTAGTAAAATTTTATTTTCATTCCTTTAGTTATGAAATTTCCTTCAAGAAATATTTGAGAATCATTCAAACATAATTGAAAAAAAACAAAGTTACTGTGAAGAGAAATATCACAAAAAGTTATGTATTTTACATTTTTATATAAAACAAATACAAGCACGTAGAGATATGTCTGTTTAATGCATATACTATGCACCCCTGGAGATGTTTGTCCAAGGTATTTTTTGTCAATAATAGGAAGGAATTGAAGTGTTTTTTCCTGAGCATTAAGTGATCAGATTGTAGTACTTCAATTGTTTTTTCCCCCCCACACCTGCAGAGAAACACACGCAATGATCTAATTGATTTTTTCATTTCCATTGCCAAATGCCACACAGCATTCCTGTGGTGTGTCAATGAACAACACTCCCTATTCTCTCTGTCTCCTTATATCCACTCTATTCCAAATGCTTACCTACTATTAATAACAGATGTGGTAAGATTTTTGCAAAAAGAAAGAGAAGAAGGACATACATAGCAAGTGAATGAATGAGCTATGTCTAGTCTCGGTCGCTCTGACCCATTAGAACCTGTAAAACATCCTATTGAGTTTTGTTTTCTATTTAGATCTGCAGGTTCTTAAGTGTTCTAGAAAAAAGGCTTCATATAGCAACTATGCAGAAATGAAATGGAATTGTAATGAAATATTTACTTCATAGGTTAATGATTTTTGGTGTTCAGATACACAGAAAGTAGACAGGGAAATTGTTTAAAATGCAGTTCTGATCCAAACACTGGAACCTCTGATTTGGTCACGTATCGATGAACCCCTTTTATTACTCTGCTAATTGGGGTCAGAAGCAAGATTAGAAGCCAGATCTGACTCCTGTGTCTGATGCAATGTTCCCATTAAAGCTATGCAACTTACACAGCAAAAATTTGTTTATTTAATATTCAATACATTTTCACGATGACCTAGGGTTGTCTCCGTTGGAAAATACATATTCTACTAGCTGAGACTGGAATTGCATGAGGTCTATTACGGCATCTAAAGAGTGAATCAACATCTAGGACTGTGCTTTTCAAAATAGTAACCACTAGCCACACATGCCTGTTGAGTACTTGAAATGTGGCTAGTGTGACTGAGAAACTAAATTTTGATTTTATTTAATTTTTATTTAACTTAAATTTAAATATTCACATGTGGCTGCTGGCTACAGAATTTTGTTCTGCAAAGATATAGAACACTGTCCTTGTTATGGAAAATTCTCTTGGGAAGTGCTGACTATAATTTATCCCTCTGTCTTACTCTATGTGTGTCTTCAACATTTTGAAAGGAACTCCTGCTCTTTAACTAAAAGGCAGCTGCCAATATCAATGGTAGAGGCCACTTGCGTTATACTTAACCCGACCGGGTGCCAGATGCCTTTGTTCTCAGGGGCATTCTGATGAAAACTGACACAGAGGTCATACCTGGATTCAAATGTCTTCACTACCCATCATTTGCCGAATGTCTGTGGACAATTTTCCTTGAGAGTTTGATCCTTAGTTCTCTGCTTGTAAATGAGGAGGCTACTGATCATATTAAACGTGCGCAAGGTGGCAAAAGCCCGAGTTTTTATTGCTGAATTCACTGCTTTCCCCCTTATTTTACCTGAATGAGAAATCTTATGATATTAGTTTCACCTTAGCCAATTCCCCCCCCACCCCCGCCACACACACACCTATCTCCATCTGAGAAGAGTTCCTGAATATTCACATTTAACCTCCCTTACAAAGACTACCAGGAACAGGCTTCAGCTTAATTCTCCTTTAGCTGACCAACAACTGTCCACTCACAGCGTGTTTTTCTTTAGCTAATAATTCCAAATAAACAAGAAAGGTTTCCCAGTTTGAACTGGGCCAATGGGCTGCCATCCTGAGTTCTTTGTTCAACCCTCATAGGCTGGAAGGACCCTTCCAGACCTGTGTCTTCAGGTAGCATGAAAAACTTCTCGGAACATGTTTTGGGGCTCATAGCAGCAGTGACAGTGTCAATGAGAAGCACTTGTTCCATTCTTCTGGGCCACTTGCCCTCTTTCCTCTTCTCCCTTCCTTCTCAATAACCTATGTCAGTACAAAAACCTAAGTTTAGGGATACAGAACTTTTGTGAAAATTTACTTGCTTAACCCAAAGCTTTTCAACTTCAGCTGCACTTCTTAAAGTTTATTTTGAGAGAAAGAGAGAAAGAGAGAGAGAGAGCAGGGGAAGGGGAGAGAGAGAGAGAGAGAGAGAGAGAGAGAATCCCAAGCAGGCTCTGCACTCTCAGTGCAGAGCCCTATGCGGGGCTCAATGCAGTGCTCCATCCCACCAACGGTGAGATCGTGACCTGAGCAGGAATCAGTCAGGGCTTAACCTACTGAGCATTCAGGCGCCCCAACCTCAGCTGCATTTTAAAAGCACCTGAAACACAATTAAAACACTGTGATACTGTATACCCTTCAAAACTTCTGTTTTGAAAGCTCCTGAAAACAATAGGCAATATAATATGAGACAGAAATAAGCACAGAATTAAGGAGGGAGCCTTTATGTAACAGTAGCAGCCACCTGCAAAAGGTGGTGCAATCAGAGACACAGACAATCACTCATTTTTTCTATTGTTCTCCTGAGCAGTTGTCACTTGCACAGCATGTGTGTGTTACTCCAGTCATGCTAACCCATGCTCAGCTTCTGTACTTAGGCTCTGGCACAATGTAGCATGTTTGTTTGCTCAAGATAAGCTTTAGGACTGAAGTGAGGCGGGTAAATGTGGACAAAAAGATGATGTGGGACAAACCGTGATTTGGCATCGTCAAAAAATGCTTTCATTTTGAAACTCTTGCATTTGATGGACATCACTGTCAAAGATCCCTTCCACTGAGACATCACAAAGGAACTGAACCAATGACTTGTGAGGGAACACACGTTAGACTGCCACTCATGAAAGGGTATTTTATGCACAACTTTCTGTTATTCTGTTGCAACAGATTTTTAAAACCATAATAGGGTTAGAATTAGAAACAATCTAATATCAAAACTAGAAACTGGCTATACTACATTCACACACATACACACACGGAGGCTTTTTTCAACATGACTCTAAGCTATCATAGCAATTGGTAAAGAAAAAAATAAAATAAAGCAAGTTCACACTACAACAACTCATATGATCAGATATTGCGATTTTATGGCAATAAGATGCAGGAATATGTTGCTATATATCCCAAATATAACATGATGGATTTTTTTCTCACCATAACTATCCCTCAGGAAAGAGGGGCTGCCTTGTTTCTAAGTCTTTGCATTTCTTGTATTACAAGCATTTTTTTTTTTCAACAAGATCCTAACACATTAGCTTGAAATACCCTGAATCAATTCTGGTTTTAGATGTTCTATAAAGGATAACTTATAGAATCACTGTAAGAGGAGGCAAAGACATTTTGTATAGATTTTGTTTTTGTGCCTGAGGATTTGACCTCACCACTGTAGATGTCACTGTAAACATGACTCTCAAAAATATCCTTAAAAAGCAGGACAATATGTTGTTACATCGTGGAGGTCATTATTATACTCCTGCAGGATGAATGAACAACAAAAAATTGTTCTGGTGTCATAAAAAATCATAATTGTTTCTTGGGACAAATTTCTCATTGATAACATCCTACACTTTGAAAAAGCACTGCTAAGTAAGATGATTTCCTTAAATGCCAGGATGGAAAAGCAATGTCTCTAAATGAATATATGTTTTTCTTTTAGTTTAAATATGCACATATAATCAGATCAACAAATTAAATAGTTTTAAGTATATATTTCATTGTTCCATGATTATCTTTAAAGGACTGTGGCCCCCAAAACATTTTCTCTTGCTTTATACCATTGAGAAAACAAGAGACTTTCTTAAAATTGATGTCACCTTATATTTGGGCATATATGTTTAAATAATTATTTACAAATACTTGTAAGCAACTAATATTAAAAGCAAAAAGAGTTTGTTGAATCTCTGTGTGACTCTTATATATTTTCTTTTTTAACCACCGTGACTTCATTCTTTGAAAAGCAACAGAGATCACTGGTTTTAAACAGCAATCACAAATTCCTCCAAACACCGTAAAGGAGCAAAGAAAAGTAAACACTGACACATTTTTTTCAAGGAGATGTGCCATCACTACCCCAAAAGCACTAGTAGATTTAAAACCAAATATAAAGCTTACATAATATTAGCATGATAAAACTTAGATATATTTTTTACTAAGAACCAGTGAAATCAAAAGTCTTTAAGCTTCATTTTCACTTATACAACTTTCATTCCTATTGAATATACTTGAGATACAAGCTACTTTTTGTGGTTTTATTTATGAAATTGTAAAATAATTAATTCACAAAATCAAATTTTTACTCTTGAATAATATACTTTCTTTAAGCTTTAAACTATTGCATTAGATATTTCTCATATTTATCAAATTGCAAAGAGATATTTTAGTCTCATAAAATCTGTTAAAAACTTCTAAATGGGATAAAAGAGTCCTTAATAAGAAGCATTAAATAATCAATAATATTAATAGGAATTAAAATTGTATTAATACTGTTATAGTGAGTGTTTAGCAGATGAAGGCTTTAAAATTCATTTTCAGACTCTCTAAAATATTCTTAAAGTACCAAAACAAAACAAAACAAAACAAAAAAAAAACCAAAAGAAATGTCTACTACTACGAGTCCCTGTTAAACATGAATGATTTCACATCAAACACTCTTAATCAAAACATGAGAAATATAAATATGGAGTCAACCCATTGGCTTTAAGTCTGGTCAATATTTAACTCACAATCTTTAAATGACAATATTAACTTTAAATCTCACATGACTGTGAGACATTTAGCCCCTTCCTTGTGCTTCTATGAAAATATGGCCTTTAGTGATATCTGCTGCATTTGTCTTTTAAATAGCAAAATAAAACAATAAATAAAAACTCTTTCTAAGTAATGTACTTCTATAGAAATGCTAGCCTGACCTTCTGTGATACTTAACTTTATGTGACAACTAATTAATTAGACCACAGTACCCAGATATTTGGTCAAATGCCAATCTGGATATTACTGTGAAGGTATATTTAGATGAGATTACATTGAAGTCAGTACACTTTGAGTAAAGCAGATTAGCCTGCATAATGTGGTCTTGTTCAATCAGTTGAAACCTTAAGAGGAAACATGTGAGGTCCCTGGAAGAAGGGATTTTTTCTCCAAACTGCCTTAAGACTTGAGCTGCAATATTGACTCTTTCCTGGTCTCCAGTCTGCTGGCCTGCCTTGCATATTTCAGGCTTGCTAGCCTCCACAATCACTCGAGCCAGTTTTTTAGTCTCACTCTTCCTCTCTCACTCTCCATCTCTCTCTGTCTCTCTGTCTCTGTCCTTCTCTCTCTGTAGATAGCTATAATGTCTCTATGCATCTATGTATCTATCAAGATAGAGAATATTTGTCCCCTAACAATGTACTCTAAAATATATTTTGTTCATGTGTTCATTGTCTGTCCCCTACTGGACCGTATGTCCCTATAAGGGCAGATATTTTATCTGTTTGTTCACTAACTCTAACGCCTTTTACAAAGGAAACCTCAAAAAAAAAAATTGAGTCAATAAATTCGATTTTTAGCCAATCTTTCATTACATATTAAAGTTGAAAATAATTAAAATTTTCATTTTAAATTTGGAGTACATCAAAGAGAAAAACTACAGTGAGGTAAAAAACATAGTGAATTTCTATCTTAGGGGGAATGGGCACATTTATTGGACTAATTTGACTACACTTTAATCATTAAAATGGAGCTGATTTCAAATTTTCTTACTGTTATCTACACAGATTCATAAGAAATCCAGATATTAAGACCATGTTGAAGAGCTGATATATAGATATTTATATTCTATATAATTTAAATAATCTAAAGCAACAGCTCCTTATTTTTGTTATAGTTCATGAACTCGTTTCCCCCCCACGTCACCCCAGCACTTATAATAATGGATGAAGGCTTAGAAATTCAGTGTATAATTTTAGTTGTTTGCTTGAATTAAATATTATGAATTTCATTACTTTCCAAAAAAGTTTAATCAAAACCTATCATCCAATTAGGAGCCCAGTTAATTAATGAAGTCTAACTCAACTTGAAGTAAATACAGCTTTTTAATTTCAGTTTATTTTGAAACATGCAGATACTTAAATTTATTATGGGAATGGTTTCTACAATTCTTACTTTCAAGACCATTCATAAGAATAATGTCACAAAACTTTCCAAAATCATACAGCATCTTGTAAATATATTAAACTAAGGTTAATTAAAAAAAAATTATATTACCTAGAGTGAGGAAAAAGCATTTAATCTATACAGAAGGCAATTACAAGAATGAAGGAATATGATATCTAAAGAGAATATAATGGTTAAGAGAAGGCATAAAATGATTTTTGAAATAGAACTGTAACTGTTTATTTTATTAAAAAGTTGACATAGGTTATCTTTAGTGTTTATGACTTGCAAACTAAAGTATTTAATATTTAACATGTTTAAATACAAGCAGCGGCAGTTTTGTAATCAAAACGAATAATTTGAATCATCTTAGAAAAATAAATTCATTATAATTAGGATATTTCAGAATATGATTAAAACATTTAAAAGAAAATGTATTCACCTTTCTTGTCATCAAAGTACAGAGTCTGTTGAGCTGGATTTGACCACTGGAGGGAGGTGTTATCATTTTGATCAACCCTGCAGGTCAAAATCGCAGTTCCACCTTCAACAACCGTTACATTCTGTGTTAGTGGAAACTGCCCTTGGCTGCCTAAAAGGGGATTAAAGAAAATGTTGATTAAATGAGAGTTATAAAATTATTAACTTCCCAAGAACTATGTTGGACTTCTTACTCCAAATAAAATTTAAACCAACCAAACAACAACATAACTATATATTACAAAAAGACAGAAAAAAAATAATTGAAAGTCCTTAATTAGAGGACAAGACTCCTTCATACTCCCTTATATGTTCCAGAAAACCATCTTTTCTTCCTAGGCACACATGAAGATTTATATGCAAATAGTAACATGATTGTCATTAATTTCCTTTGGCCTTGCATTAATAATATGGAGTGGTTCTAGTCATCTTTGAAGATAAGGCACTGGAATAATTTTGGCTGAATTGAACTCTCTAATGCAGGAGAGGAAACACATAAGACACTTCCCTGGTAGCTTTTATAATCCTGAATAAAGTCTATGAAATATGGATACTGGAACTTTAGATTCAATTTCTGATAACATAAAAAAAAAAGAATCCTATTTTATCAGAGCTTCTTGTAGATGCAGCTGTTTTTAGAAACACAAAATGTGTTGGGGAGAACAATGTAAGTATTTTTCAAGAAGTGTTCATCTTGTGGAATATCCATCAAAGTCTTAAAGAGATTAACTTAGAAGAAGTGATAATATTCTCCTTTGTTCCTTTTTCTTGTTTCCTGATTTCCCCAATGAATATATATTTCTTTTATAATCAAGAAAAAAATCCTGTATTTCAAGTGACCCTTTGTTCCTTTTTCTTGTTTCCTGATTTCCCCAATGAATATATATTTCTTTTATAATCAAGAAAAAAAAAACATATTTCAAATGACCTTTGTCAAATCAGATCATTAGAATATAATCAAGTTTCCTATCTTCCTAAGTATCATACTAATTTATTAAGATAATTCATATAATAACTTTACTTAGTAAGAACACTTCTAATAGTTAAAACAAAACTCATGCACATGGAAACATAATACATAAATTTCACTCTAGTAAGTGATCTGGAGATGAGCTCTGCCAAATCCAGTAGCAATTATCAACATGGGTAGAAAATGACTTTCCAGAGCCAGGTTAAAATACTATTATGTGAGCAAGGTAGTTCATTAAGTCAAGGATAATTTACATATGCAAGAACATTATGATGACTTAATCACACCCATGAAATATATTTCTCTTTTCTTCTTTCGTTTTGTAATGATTCTATCATTACTACAAGCACCACTTGAGGTTATGCTGGAGCTATTGGCATAAAGGATCTTATTACCAAGAAGCCTGTTGATTGGCACCGTAAGAGACAGAAGAGCCTGAAGGGGAAAATTTCTTTCCAGACCTAAGTGACACAAGCACAGAGGTTCATGACCATGTTATATAATTAAGCCTATCAAGTATAAAATCTGATATCAGTAGCTTTGTCTTCTCAATGCCAACCTCTTAGAGTCACTATGGCAACTCCCCAGGATATCTCCCTGTAATCTTTAGGGTGGAGTTTTTAAATTGAGGTTAGGAGATGTCTGGAATAAATTCTTTGATAGTTGACTTAAAAGTCAACAGGAGCCAGAGTGGGATGTGTTTTGCCTTCAGCTCAGAGGTGACCTCTAGCAGGGAAACGTGGAGAACTATCAATCTTGTGAAGTGAGGTGAGGCGAAAACCACATAAGAGAAAACATGAGCTAAAACAGAAAGAAGGAATAATTACCAGAGTTATCAGATGAGCAGCTCATAAATATGAAGCTCAGAATGATTTTAAGATATTTTGCTCAAATTCCCAGGCATTGATGTAACACATAAATTGAACAAGCTGGGGGAGGTGGGATTCTTTAAGTAGTAAAAAGCACACAGCTGCTAATAAGAATACACAGTTCACCCCAGATAACAATTTGACTATCAACTGGTACATAAATAATATTGTCTGCTTCTTTAAAGAAGTGGAAAAAGAGCAGTGATGCTTGCAATAATTTCATCCACTACATTTGCAAAATAATTTTCAAAACATCCCCATAAGAAAATCTTATCCTTCTCATTTCACAGATGGGTAAACTGACACTGGGAGGTTAAGTGATTTTCCATGGTGAAACAAAGTCAATGAACCATTTGGAGTTTGTTCTGAAAGTTGAGAATTTTATTCTTATTTTTCCACAAGGGCTGCTGAGCCATAGTAACTTTGTCACTATTTGCTTAAGTGTGAATTAGACAACAACAACAAAATAAATGAGTAAACCCTTTGACAGTGAAATTTCCAATTCCATACCTAGCCGAGCTATGCCCTCATAAATTTCAGTTATAACATTAAAATCAAATAACAGAGGATGTCAATAGCAAGTGCTCTTAAATATCCTATCCTATTCAAAACTTACTTTGGACAATAATTTCCTTAGTAAATCTTTCCTTACTGGTCTATAGAAGAAAGAAAGTAATAATTGTTAGGGTCTTCTACATGCCAGGTACTGTATATACTGTACTGTATATACACTAGTATACCTATGCCTGTCCTTTCAGGTAGGAGATTAGGACAGCTTCCCTCCATCTTCTCCCCACGTAGATTCTGACTTTAAAGTATTATGACTTCTATTCCCTGGGACCTGCAGCCTAAAATCCCTGCAGTCAAATAATTTAGTTTTTCCCAATAGAGAGCAAACTCATGTGGAGAATCTACTAATCTTAAATACCCTTAGGATATGTGGTTTCCAAAATCAATTCAAAAGCCAGTTTTGTAGGCAGTCAAACTTCTTCTCAAGCTTTGAATTGCCTTTTACTTCTGGTTATAACCTGGAGAGAGCATCAGGTTAACTGCTACTTTTCTCTTTTAACTCCTTGTGGCTCAAGTTTGTCATTTAATTCCATTTCAGAGAGTCTTTCCAAAGAAGTTAACAATTTTTCCAATTAGAAAAATTAGTGTGTTACCAAATTAAGGATTCATTTGCAATGCAATCATCAGACAAATATTTTGAAGGACCTACTACATGCCTTGCCTTGTATGAATCAACATCTGAAAGATGCACAGAGGAAGAGAAACTTGCTAAGGAGACTGCAGAGTTCAGAAACTTTGGGAGAGGGTGTGATAGCAAGGGAGAAGGCAGTGTAGGTGTGGTATATAACTCGTTATTTTTTTCCTATCTGTGAGAATTTGTGAGATGCTTTGGTCATACCATTTGGGGCCTTACTGTAAAATTATCCTTTCTCTGGCTGAGCTCAGCACCATCCTAGATTTCAGAGGAGTTATTCTTATCAAACAAGTTTATGATCATCTTTAAAGGAAACAAACTTCCAATTTAGAATTGTAGAAGCTGGCTATTTTTCTATTTTTCCAGGCAGCTTATATCCTTCACTTTCCTCCTCCCCTCCTTGTATTTATTCCCTTTCATTATTTGCATAAATATCAGTCTCCTTTACTTGTTCCCAGGCTAATTAAAGGGCAGGTGATGAGGTTGTCTTCCTTATCTTTGAATCAGCTGCATTGCTTAACATTCTGTATTGTGAGTTGGAACTCCTAGTGGGTGCTCATTGTCCAAAATGAAGCATCTTCACAGGGTAGAGGCTGGCATTTGTAGGGGAACTTGTGACAGTAGAATGACCAGAATAACTCAAGTCTGTAGCATTTGTTCATGGTCAAAATAGAGGGGCAGAAGGAGAGACTGATTCTTCACCAAGAAAAAAAAATATATATATATATGGAAAATTTAAATTTCAAAACCCTTATTAGTAGAATATCTTAAGACAGTTTTTATGAAGTTCTAATTGAAAATCACGAGGAGTGTACATAAGATATAACAGATTGTGGTCTAGAACGGACACATCTAATACCATTGTCAGCCCCCAAAGTGAAACATAAAAAGACAGACTGTGCCAAATTTATGCTCCAGAAGGGGAAAAGCATAAAAGATAATAACTTTTCTTGGATATGAAGTATAATAAGCCCTAACTAAGCCCTTTTAGGTAGACAGACCTCTGAAATGGAAATATATTACCTTCCCTTCCTGGTCCAAGTTCCCTTGCATCAACATCCATTTTAACAGTACCCTTCCTCTATCATCTCATCCTCCACAAGCACTAAGCCAATGGTAAATATAAGAAAAATAAAGCTAAGCTTATCTGAGCCTTCACAATATTCTAGGCACTATTCTAAGTGCATTTCTTTTATTAGTGATTTACGTTTCATGTCAACCTTGTTGTTATCTCTGCCTTGAAGATGTGGGAACTGATGCAAAGAGAGTTTAAATAATGTGCCCACAGCCACACAGCTAGAAAGCACAGCAGCTAGGTTTTGAACTCTTGCACTTTGTCTTCAAACCTCATGTGCTTAACCAAAAAAATGCTTTGAAAATAAAGTGAACTTAATTCTGACTAACTTATAAAACAAGCATAGAGTTTGGAGTCAAACAATTCAAAGCTGCATGTAGAACTTTATATCTTTTTTTTTTCATTAATTTTTATTTGAGAGAAAGAGAGAGAGAGAGAACACACAAGTGGGGAAGAGTGGCAGAGGGATAGAAAATCTCAAGAGAAAATCTGAAGCAGGCCCCATGCCCAGCAGAGAGCCTGATATGGGGCTCAATCCCAAGACCGTGAGATCATGACCAGAGCTGACATCAAGAGTCAGATGCTCAATCCACTGAGCCATCCATGTGTCCCCTTTTACATCTATTTTTAATAATTGAAGGAACACTTGAAATTCAAGTAAAAGTTGTGATATGCTAGAGCTGAGTCATATCAGCTCAGGAGAGTCAACTCTTCTCTTTTGCTAAATGACATGCCTTGGTAGCTGGAAATGGACCACACTGAGAATCTTTTCACTATGGAAATTGGCAAACAACTCAAGTCAGTGTTTTTTCCCACAGAGCCAGGTGTTAAACATTTATAGAACACCACTGGAAAAGCTACCTTGGATGTCTCTTGTTGAGAGTATTGCATACATATATAGCATAAATAAAGTTTTTCTTTCTTTCTGAAAACCAATGAACTCTTTCTAATGTAATACAGTTCATTTTTGAAGTTCTTTTCTTCAAATTCTGAGTATCTTCAGTCTTTTTTCCCCCTTTATCCTCACATCATTTTCCAAGAGGCCTTTTCTCCTCCCACCCACCAGTATTCAATAAAAGTCCCTTAAATGATCTTTTTTCCTCTATTCTGTTGAACTAATACTCTTCATAGTCTGCCAAGTTTATTTCTAACCAGTATCAGTGATTGAAAACCATTTAGGTTAGTTTCAGTAGTTAAATGGAAACAATTTGCTAATTTATTGCTGTGAAAGTCACTTTAATGAAGAGCAATTATTCAATAGCCTGCAAAGATGGCTCTTTTGACCCTGTCTTTAAATAGCCGACAGAGAAGCTGCCATTATTCCTTCCATGTTTCCATTTCTCACGTACTTAGAGAAAAACGGTTCAAACCTTTCCCTGTCTAGATTAGGAATTACCAAACTCAAAATCAAATGAACTGAGTCTTGACTCTTGTTGGCCTCAGTTGACCTCAGTTAGTTACGGGCTGTCCTTGCTTCACACATTTCAAGAATGCTTTCATTGACTGACCACCAAGAACCTAGCACACTGTCAATAGTACATAAAGAAGCAAATTCTAAGTTAATGGCCACCTGGACCTTGCTGACAGGCTGTGATGTGCCACTACCGTGGAGAGGCAAAGCAGCAAAGGGAGATCTTTGAAGCCAGCAGTATTGTTGAAAGAGAGCAGACAGGCAAAGATGCATGTTTGAACACTGATCCCAAAACACGGCTCTGCTTCCAAAAACGGCATCATTCAAGCCTTGCTATCTCTTGAATGGATGATGAGTGAAGGCAATGGTTTTCTCCATCTCTTTCCCTGCGCTAAAGATTAAATGTGGGCCACAACAGTGGATCAGTGCACATTGTGCATGAGTGCTTACTTACCAAGAGCAATAATCACCTGAGATATATCTAGACAGACAGGCAGAGGTTGAGTCTCTGCACATCTGAGAGGGAGTGAGTTACAGTTAGTGATTTTTCAGGGTAAATGATCAAATTTTGTGGGCTATTTAACAGGAACTGAGGACCCTCATTATTTTTCTTCCTGAAAATGAGCACAACTTTCTCAAAGGAAGAACCAGCTTTAACAACAGTGAAGGAGAACAAATAAAAACAAGATGTGAAGAGAATTTAAGATATAGTTTTTCAAAAGGAAAGCATGAACTTCTCATGAGATAAGCAATGTCACCTATTTTGATCCTTCATTTTAGAAAATATTTATACTTAATGAAAACTGTCAGTGAAGCCTACAAAATCATTTAATTAAGTAGAGTTATCGGCATCTGAATCAAATGGCATGCATAATGTTTTGGCTTGTTTTTAAATATTTTTGTGTACTCTCTAAAACTGCATTTTATTTTTAAGTTTATAAAAAAAAGTTTGAGAGACAGAGAGCACGTGCAGGGGAGGGGTAGAGAGAAAATCCTAAGCAGGCTCCATGCCTTCAGTGCAGAACTGGAGAGGGGCTCGATTCCACAAACCAGGAGATCGCCACCTGAGCTGAGATCAAGAGTCGGGCGCTTAACCGATTAAGTCACCCAGGTGCTCCCAGAACCTCATTTGAAATGCAAAATACTGGTCTCATATTAAGGTTCTCATATTTGGGTTATGAAAAGCAGAAGGGCCAAATGGATCAGTAGATACACAATATGCTAAAGGATCTGAAATACAAGAAATGACAGGAATAGGCAATTTGTTTTTAACTGAAATACAAAGGCACCTTACTATGCTTTAGGTCTTTCCCTCAACTCTTCCCAGCTTTGTATTTCTCTCCCTCCCCACTCCAACTCTTCTGTTCAATCAACAGGTTTGAGGTTTATACAAAGAACCTGAATCTTAGAAAGTTCAAGATCATTCTTATTGCTTAGAGTCTAAAAATATATCTAAATGCACACACAGCATGCTATTACTTCCACTAAATTACTGAAGGCATTCTAAACAAATAACCTTCTAATGTGAAAGTTGTGGCTCAGTAGTTGTGTGTACTGAAACACATATTGCATACTAAAGCCTATTGGATTGAAAAGCACAAATGCTATTAATGCAAGCTTAAAATTCTCAAGAGAAGTGCAATAAATGCTCTATCATGTGAGAAAGGAAATTGGAGGAAAGATTAAGACTGATAACTAAGTGCAAAATGTTTCCACTTTTGGAATGTTCCTCTGTTCCCATGAATATTTAGAATTCTCTAGTAATTTTCCCGTGATTTCATTCTAGCACTTAGGTTTGTTCTGAAAAACTTTAAGTATTTTTGTTTTCCTAGGTTACCACATCATTTATTTTTCTTTGACTCTATCCTTTCAGGATTCAGCTTGCCTTATAGGGATAACACCTGGTATCCACCTTCTGTGCCACCCTCTGCCCAGCCACTATGGAGCATGGCCATCAGTCTGGTACTGCTTGCCAGTTTCCATAGAGACAGGAAGCACTTTGGAGACCTGTGTTCCATTGCAACTGCCAGACCAAGGCAGGAAAGAAACAAAGCTGGCGGGCAGTGGGTCTTGCAAGGCCAGGAAGGTTGGAAGGGCTTTCTCTTTCTGATATCGGAGCATAACAGTGCCAAATTGGCAGGTTCAACAGTTACAATCCTGTAGACCAGATTCTGGTGTTCACTGTGGCCATTGTGAGCGACCCATTCTGCTCCCAACTCCTGGAGCAGAATCTCTGTGTACTCAAAGTTTGGCCCAGGGCCTTTGTTGGCTTCTGATCCATGACAAAAGGCTCTTTCAGATTTACAGTGGCTCCCACAGCTCCTGACCCAGAGAATCATAATTCTCCTGTAGAAATTTCACCTCTCTTTCCCTTTTCCAGAATGTGATAATAGGTTTTCCTGGACATTCATAGCAAACCAGGAAACCGATGGGATTACCATTGGATTGTTTCCAATTAACCTACACAGTGACTGTGAGTGGGTGACCCAGTTAACTACATAACATCATATCAAAACTAGTTACTATTTGCTGTGTCTATGATAGGATTTATAATTAAGAGTCAATTCTTGATTATCAGAATCAGGGCTGGTTCTGAAGAAATGTATAATGTAGGTGAGATATAACATCAGTGCCTTTCCCTACATTTCAAAATGTTTTTGTGAGATTGTATACTTCGGCTTTCTGTATTATAAATATTCCCAGCAGTTATTTTTTTCTATCCAAAGTAGATTTCTTAAATTTCTTCCATTAATTTTATATTACTTAGCCATATCACAAAATCTATGTTTTCCTTAATTTACAGAATTCTAAGTTTCAGATAATATTTACAATATCCTGGGAAATGCTATTTTATAGCTGCTTTATGTCCTTGCTTACTGGTTGTATTGCTTTAGTATGTTTTAAAACATTATGTGATTTTTAGGGGCCCCTGGGTGACTCAGTAGGTTAAGCGTCTGACTTTGGCTTAGGTCATGATCTCACGGTTCCTGAGCTGGAGCCCTGCATCAGACTCTGTGCTGACAGCTCAGAGCCTTGAGTCTGCTTCAGATTCTGTGTCTCCCTCTCTCTGCCCCTCCCACATGCATTCTCTGTCTGTCTCTCCAAAATAAATAAAACATTAACATTTTTTAACATTATCTGATTTTTTAAAAATATGCCCAACATTTTAAAAACTTATGTTTGTACAAAATCAGATCTTTTCATTCTTTGCTTCCTTTCTGCCTCTTATTCTGCAAAAATGCATAATAAACAAAACGTTGTTAACATATTAAGGACTTAGTATACCAGACTAAATAAAAATATATCGGGTTCTGCAACTGAAGTAGATTTTAGAAATAAAGGCTTTAAAATATATTTGTTTTCATTAATTTAACTATATTTAACTTATCTACTAAAGTGTTTTGAGTTTTCTCAAAAAGCAAACAGTAATTTATTGAATGGACATGATAGTTTTTCAAGGAAAAAAATGAACTTGATGAATTGTTCACATTTATTTCCTTAAAGCTGTTTTTCTTCCTATACATATATATCTTCAAGTATTGTAATGTGGAAAACCAGAAAGCAAAGGAAATAATTTTAAAATGAAAAGGAAACTGTAGATATTACAAAGCATTATAAAAGAATAAGAGAAATTTAGAATTATTTTTATAACTTCATAAAGGCTTACTTGGTAATTATCATGTGTGTATAAATTCATTTTATCTCTCTAGAATACTGCTTTCAGGGTGAATGAACATGACCTAGATAGAACTGACTAGCTTTACTTGCTAACTGATGAACATTTGAGAGGCAGCCTTCCAGAGAAAAGAAATTTATGACCACAATCACAGTCTGGTTCACAGGAAAGCTCCATCACGTAACTAAATTCTAAATTGAGATGTCAACCTGGAGGAAATATTCTGGAAAGGAACACACAGATGGTAGGACTCTTCTAAAGACAGGGTGAGGAATATAGTGCTGAATGTACAATAATCAATCTTTTGGAAGAAAAAAAAAAGTACTGGGTGGGACATAAGTGTTTAAAATTGAAGTTTCTGGGAAAAACTTTAACCCAAGACTAAAAAGGGGGAAAGTGCTCGCTTCAGTAGCACACATACTAAAATTGGAACCATACAGAGAAAATAAGCATGGCCTCTGTACAAAGATGACAAGTGAGAAGGGGGAAAAATGACACCTATATTTTCCATTTCACCAAGTAGGTCTTACACAGTTCATATAGTTAAAGAAAGTAACAAATTAAATTATATTATAATACATTTTACAATATATAATAGCCTCGAGGAAAATTAAAATTCCTAGTAACATTTCTAGGAGCAAATTAAATGAAAAAAAATGCAAGAAAACAAAACAAGCATTATTAAACCCTAATTTCAAATACATAATGGTTTAAAAAATACAAAATGTAGCTATAAAAATAAAGTAAACAGAAAAAGGAAAGCTGTAAATTGAAGAGACATTGGACTTCAGTCTGGTTTTTATGCTGGCATTCCCTAATTCCAAATGAAAAAAATATACATACCAAATCAAATTAATTACTGCATAATATATTGTTGCTAATTAGTTATTTGACTTGGTTGTAGGAGATATATTTTGTTAATATCTTTCTTTTGGATTGCACCACATATTCACATACTCAGCAGCCATAAAATTATATTGACTATTAGCCAAGTTCTCTATACATTAAAATTCTTTTCATATTTTATTCTCTGCAGAAAATTTAGTAATTGCATTGATATATTAAATAGAGATGTTCATGTAAAGAGCAACAAGATGTCTATTTGAATTTTAACTCTTTGGATTATGGGATATAATAGGAAATTTTGAGATGTTGTAGCTATAAGATACAACTAAGGAAAAATTGGGTATCAAACATGTCATCCAATAATGGACAATAAGTTTATATTAGACATATGAACTATATACATAAAAATATACAATGTTAATGCTTTATGAAACTTATCTTCACATTTGCAGTGGATTTTGCTTATAGGATATACTTCATGACATTAATTTATTCAACAAATACATACTTTGTGCCTTGAATGTGTTTCAAATGGTAGGTGCTGGAGATACAATTGTGGCAAACTAGAAATAATGTAAAATTTTATCTTTAGAATTTACAGCCTAAATTTAAACAGTAAAACAAGAAAACACAAATTTATAAAGGAAAGTCCTGATAAGAAGGTGGTGAAATTTCAGCTGAAACCTAAATGGGGAGAAAGACCTAGCCATTTAAAAATTGCCAGAGGACAAAAATGTTGGAGAGAAGTGGCCAGTATTCAAAAAGTAAGTTAGCTGATGTAGAAGATTCTAAGCAAGAGGTGGACTACTGAAGGAACTGAAAACAAAAAAGAAAGCAAAACAAAACAAAAACTAGTGAGTCTGGTGCATGAAAAGCAACAGACTAGATGGCCCAATGGAAAGTAGGAAAGAACATCAAGGCCAGATCATGCAGGGCTTTTTATGTCTTAATAAGGAGCTTGCATTTAATCTAACATGCAATGGCAAGCCACTGAAAGAACTGACTCAGCATACATTCTCAGAAGGTACTGTTTTCCTGCTAATTAATAATAATCCCCAAATCAAGGATTTTTAATCTTAGAAAAGATTCACTATAAAAATAGTGTCTATAATCAAGAACCTTATTGAGAAAACATCAATGAATCCATTAACTCCTAGGATAATTTGTAAAGGTAACTAATCTTGGTATTTTTTTTTTAATTTTACATTGTAAATGGAGACCCGTCTTTTACTGACTTGAGCTTGTACTAAAACAGAATTGTTATGTACATTTCCATATCCCCCCACTCTTTGAGAGACCATTTATTCCTTACTTCCACTCTAAAATGTCATTGCTTTGGGAAGTTTCTTCTTATTAATAATGGAGAATTTCTGTTTTATTGCTTGCTTTAAAAACTGCAGTAGTGTCTGGGAGAAAGGAAAGTATTTCTGGTAAACTACGGATGTACACATTATTTTTAAAAGTGTTCTTTTTCAAAGATGTATTTCTTTGAATGGATAACAACACAAAGCTTTCAAATAAATAATGAGTTCCCAAAGGACTGCAAAGAGAGGTAATAAAATATTTGAATTTTTCTCTTGTATAAGAGTATCATTTATAAACTTTATAAAACAATTCTTCCTCTGATTAATATAATAGAAACGAGAGCTCTCTGCTCTAGTAACAGAATTTTTATGCCCAAGGAAACCATTAGTATAGAAACCTGATACATGTAGAAAGTTCTGATAGTAGGAGCAGATAAATATATTACTTTTCATTCTCTAACAGGCATAAGACATTGCCTTGGACATAGTGGGCACATAATTTCGAACACATGCACATGTGTTCAAAATGATATCACCTTAATTATGTAAGTATTGATCAGCATGTGGTAACATATAAATCAACTTGGAATATTCCCTAAGGAACAAGCTCTCTTTTGAAAAAATAAATGTAATAACACAGTGGTTAATAGGATGTGTTTTTCACTGTTTGATCATTCCTGAATGCACAAATATTTCATTAATGTTGATTTCACCCATCTTGTCCATGTTTACAGGCTTTGATGTTCAAGTCCTTTGTAGTGCCACATTAGATCTAGGGGAACATTGCCCTATGAGAGCAAGTGGAAACTGCTGTGGGAAAATATTAAAATGAAAATTGATACTTTGTATAGATTTGTACAGATAAGTCAGCTCAAAGAATTATATTTCTGATGAGTCAGAGAAGGAATTAATGCCATCTTCTCATAACTGTTTTTGGGGTTACTACTTTTCAAATCTGTTGATAGAAAATTATAATGAATTAGAATGTTTTAAATGGAAATTATTAAAATTAAACTCAATAAAATTAATTGATATGGAATTAAAAATATCTCAACTGATTCCTTAAATTTATTTATTTTTAAAATTTATTTATTTTTAATATTTATTTATTTTTGAGAGAGAGAGAGAGAGACAGTATGTGAGCAGGGAAGGAGCAGAGAGAGAAGGAGATACAGAACCCAAAGCAGGCTCTAGGCTCTGAGCTGTCAGCACAGCTTAGGTGCCCCTGATCCTTAAATTTAAAGAATGGATGTTCTGGAGAGATGGTTGCAAAATAACTGAAAAAAAAATTATTCATAGCAAAACCAGTGTTCTCTTCACTACAATATTGGAAAGAACATGTTAACAGCTAGTTCTTAGTTTTTCCTTTAGTTTCAAGACATCCTAAAAAGTTGAATGTTGATTGGATTATCTTTGCTATTCAAGGAATTCATAGGTTATCTTGGATCCAAAATAAATGAGAACTGGGGAAGTGGCTATGTACTAGACTAAGCACCTACATTTCATTGTTGGGAATATTTATTAAATAATAAATTAGTATTGACTAAATGAAGTTGTACCAGAGAACGGGAACTGATGACATAATCTTGTGAAGGCTGTGTGCCTACGGAGGCATAAAAACTGAATAGATTCCAGACCTGGAGGCTTCCCTGAGGGGTGGTACTAAATCGACTCAGTCTATTCTTGGATAAGGAGTAACTGTGCACATTCAGAAGCATTTCAGGCAGTCACAAAGCCTCTGCTTGTTCTTGACACCCTTGTTCTATCACTTGTCTTGTGACCTTTGGGTAAATTTGATGTTGGATAAAGCCTGTTGTGTAGCTCATGGATGTTATTGAATCCATGAAACCAAAAATTGAGCTGCCACTCTAGTAAAGTGGGCACCACAACTATATCAGATTAACAACAAAATACCATTTCTGCCTAGTCTATCTGCTGAGGTAAAGACTCTTCCAATAAGAACAGAGTAGTCACATTATTCATGCTCAAAACTGTTCCTATTTGTCCGGTTTCCCTTCCATATCAGATTGAAATTAAATACATTGCCATATTTCATGAAGTCCACGTATCTAAATAAAACATAAATAGGGGCGCCTGGGTGGCTTGGTCTGTTAAGTCTCCGATTTCAGCTCAGGTCGTGGTCTCACAGTTCATGCATTCAGCCCCGCAATGGGCTCTGTGCTGACAGCTCAGGGTCTGGAGAGAGCTACAGATTCTGTCTCCCACTCTCACTGCCCCTCCTCCGCTCACACTCTCTCTCTCTCTCTCAAAAAAATGAATAAACTTAAAAAAATAAAAAATAAATAAAACATAAATATTACAGAATGCATATTATTAATAATAGCTACTACATCTCATTGCTTAGATTTAGATATCTATTGAATACTGTGTTTTTCAAAATTTGTGTTAAATCCCTGGAAGGTGCAGATTTTTAAAATCTAGAGCATTGAATATGATAAGCCATAGACTCAGGGATAATTGTAAAAAACCAAAAAGAAAACTGCAAGTATTTGGGGGTATTGGCAGCAACATGGGAATAAATACACATTCTGAATGCAACTATTTTTGAAGTAGCAAATGTATGTATGTATTTGTTAAAAATCAACATCATATTTAATAATAACTCATTAAGTTTGTATATGGGGCTATAATTCCAAATCTCACTACTGAAATCATTGACCAGCTGATCTTAAAGGTACATACAAAGATGACTATGAAAAAAAATGTGGTACGTAATTTTTGACAAACTTTTTCTCACCATAACAATAATCAGCTCTTCATATTCAAAGGTCAAATCTCTATAAGTAAACTTCTAAATGCATGGAATCCATCATTACTCAAAATTATCTAATGAATGATAAAATCCAATAAAATATGCTCTTTGTTACAATTTGAATTTCATTAGTACTAAACTCATAATTTATAATGCTATGATAGTTACTTTAAAAATATATAATGCTTAGTTAACGAGGGAATTTGACGTGTAATGTGCTTCCTTATTTTTTCTTGATTAAGCTTGTGTAGCCCCAGGGCACAGGAAATATCGACTCATATGGCAGGGTTGATAAGCATCAACTCTCCCTGCTGACTTGGGCCAGCAAGCTGCTCATGAACCCAGCAGATGTTTCTACTATCTGGGCCAATGGAAACCTTATGGACCTTTTTTCCTTCATCTCCTCCCAGGAGCAAATGTTAACACAGCAGAAATTTGGATGCACGCCAAATAGAAAGCAGAAGGTTGGTGAGAAAATAGGGTACACACTTATCCATAAATAGTGGTCATCAGTGGTTTAAATTGAGTATTAAGCCATTTTTAATGGCTTATTTTGTGCATTTTGCTACTTAATTTAACCATATCCCTATCAACACCTCTGTTTATAACATAATACAACAGCATTTATTTAAGCACATAAATCTAATCCTGGAATGTGCTAGTTGTTTTAAGATATAAACCAGAAAAAAAAAAGAATCTGCATATCAAAGTAGGACAACTGTTTATTCCTAATATTTGTTATATGAATGGAAAAACTGCCTAGTTGTAGACTTGTACATTACTAAACTTAATTTACAGTTTGTTGATGTCATGTTAAAAAGTAGCAAAAACAGGCTCAGTTTGATTAAATTCCTAAGAAAAAAATAAAGGGTTAATCTTTATTGCATATCATTCTCATTTAGTTGAATTTTAAATGTACACTCTCAAGAATGCAATCTGATTAAATTCATGTAGCTGTCCCTCATCTACGCCATCTGCCCACCATCACTCACACTGATCCAGTGAAGTGCCCATCAAGTTGTAAGATTTAGATTTTTATTACCTGTATTCAAATTCTGTATTTTGGAATTCTCTCTTGCTTCTATAATTTTTCTCCTCTAACCAACATATTAACGTAAAGGGAAAAGTTTTAAGAGTTGAAGTATGTTTCTTAGACTCCAAAACTATGTACTTTCCCCATTTATTATAGTATCACAGGATATATTTCCTGTTGAGACTGGGATTAAAACGTCAGGAAATAAGTTTGAATAGAGGAATAATGTTTCCTAATGTTCACTTATTCTAACTTCTTTGTTGAACACCTACTATGACTAAGGCACATCATATGCAAATAAACTGAAATAGCAAGGAGCATAGGCATACTACATAGTATAATATTTGATAGGATTTGTTTCAGTAAGGTCAACGTTGACAGTGTCCTGTAACACACTCAATTGACTCAAAAAGTGGTCCTGAGTGGCTGCTTGACAGAAGAACTGTTTTCATTTGTTTTCATGATTACCATAGAAAGAGCATGTCTGCGTTAAGTAGCTAAGAAATATAGGCAGTATTTTATTTTTTTTTTTTAATTTTTTTTTCAACGTTTTTTATTTATTTTTGGGACAGAGAGAGACAGAGCATGAACAGGGGAGGGGCAGAGAGAGAGGGAGACACAGAATCGGAAACAGGCTCCAGGCTCCGAGCCATCAGCCCAGAGCCTGACGCGGGGCTCGAACTCACAGACCGCGAGATCGTGACCTGGCTGAAGTCGGACGCTTAACCGACTGCGCCACCCAGGCGCCCCTAGGCAGTATTTTAAAATGCTTCCTGTGCATAGCACTTATGATAGGTGTGATTGGAAAAGACACTCACTCATATAACTATCCGATGCCAAACATTTAATAGTTTTCCCCCTTGTACTCTAATTGTCAGAAACTTAATTTTAAATTCCTTCAAGGATTTTATGAGTATTACTTAGCATTTTAAATGAGAATAGAAATTCTGGTCCAGAAACCTGGCAAACACGGCCATGAGACAGAGGTGCTATGGAGATTTAATTACCTACAAAAGTATTATTTGCAAGCTGTGCAAACAGTCTTTGGTTAAACAAGGAATCAAGATGATGGAGATTTCACATCTAAGTGAAACAAACACAGACACAATTTCTTGTTTTTATAATGAAAAAAGCCTCAACAAACAGACTATATTTCCATTCTCTATATTATCTTTGAGAAAGAAGACTTCAAAAACCTCTCAGAACACTCAGAATTAATCAAATAACATATAAAATCAAAGAATCAATGATAGGTTCATACCTGCTCCATATAAGATAATCGAAATACTGTGTGTTGTGAAAGAGATAGTGGAATATAGAACCTAAGGGTGGAGAGAAGCACTTAACATCCATATTCCAAAATGAACAAATCATTCTACTTTTAGTCATTGCTTTAATAATTCTAGCACAATCACATGATAAAAAATGCATATTAAGTTTATAAAGTATTTGATTGCTTCAGTATTACATAATTTGAGGCTTAAAAATAAGAGCAAGATGAAACAAAAAAAATAAAAATAACAACAATAATTAAAGACCATTTGTTGAAGGACAGAATGGAAAGAAGACAATTGAGAATAACTTTGGGTTTCCAGATAGACGATGTAATAGAGGGTGGTGTCACTAATTAAGATCTAGACACAAAAGGAAAAGTGGTATGTTTGTTAATTTTTGCATTTTAGCAAACCACCCCAAAACAGTGCCACACATCAACAACGATTTTTGTAGTACACTGTTCTGTGAAGTGGCAATTTGTACTGGGCTTCCCTGGGCAGTTCTTATAATCTTGGCTGTGCTCCCTAGTACACCTATGGTCAATTACCAGTCATCTGCTTTTGGGGGCTCTGCTTCTGGGGATAGGCTATCTGTCATCTGGAATGACAGGTGGTGACTGGGCTTGATTTCATGGCTCCTAGCTCCCAAGAGTACAGCCCAATGAACAAGCACTTTCCAAGCCTCTTCTTGTTTCCAGTCTATTACTGTCCCATTGGCCAAAGCTAGTCACAGGGTCAAGCCCAGAGTTAACGTAGAAGGTGACTACCCAAGGGAATAGATGTACAGTAAAATGAACAAAATAGCGGATGTTGGATGTGGAGAATAAAGTAGCTGATTATTGAAGACAGAGTGCTACATGTAAAGGCAGGGGAACGATTAAGAATGAAAGATTTTCACACTGCAAATATTGTAGGAAAACCAAGTTTATAAAGTATCAGACTCATGTCCATGGGGAGTGACCACCAATGCTATAGGGGTTTTGTCATGAAAAGATTAAATGAAAAAATGAAAAAAAAGAAATCAGAATGCAATGTTTTAGAAAGTGAATGACAGGTGATCCAATGAAGATTTTAAGTGTAATGAACACTTTTGAAGAACTTGATAATGAGATTGAACAAAAGCTGAAAGAGAATACAGAATTTGAGGCAGACTTTTATTGTTTTCTTGTTTACTTCTTTATATAACTTAGTAGAAATTATGCTGTATAACCCTCATTCTGACTCATGTGACTTCTATCTGTTCTACAGACACTTATTTCATAAATGTTTGCTTTGATTCACCAGGCAGATTGATAAGAGTAAGAATAATCAGCACCAGTATTTTCCCACTTCAGGAAAGGCATCTCAAAACAGGTGCCCTATTTTTAGATCAGTAGTTATAGTGTTGGTCAGCACAGTCCATTTTGAATAAATCTGTTGGCCTGATGTCCACTCCCTTTTCTTTTTCCAATGGCAACATTAACAAAGCTTAAGTAAAAATAAAAATACAATGTATTTATAAAGGTAAATAAGAGTACACCTCACCTTACATTGCAGATTTCTCTTAAATAATCTTGATCTTTATTTTGAAAGTATTATTCATTTTTTAGTGCTGTGGAAGCCCACAAAATATTTCTTTTTTTCTTTATGCTATGCTGATAAAATGCCATTGGCGCACTAGATATTTCTTAGACTTCACCAGTTCAATCATTGTTAACCTACCTGTTGTATTGTTTACTTCTGTTCTTAAACTAAATAGTTAAGGAAATATAACAGAAAACATAAGGAAATGTCTAATAATCCTCACAAATGTACATCTGTCTAATTTTTTTTACACCCATAGGAAGAACACACTACCTATAGATGCTTAACATATAGAGAATAATAAAAAGATGACCAGTTTGAACAAGGGAGAATTCAGGCATGGTAAGATTATTTCTGTGAGCTGCTCTACAAATACTAAGTCATGTAAAAATAAATTTTATGTTTAAAAGGTAACATTGACTGCAAAAAATATCAAGTAATACAAAAGAATGTAGATTTTTCCTTTGACCAAAAATATGACCCATACAGACTCATGGTCATAAAATACCTAGAATCTCCCTTAAGTATTCTACTCATAATCTTATAAGTGGACAATGGCTTAGAGCAAAATTCCATCTTAGATTTAACCCTGATTAAATCTAATCAAGTCATAAGTCCTCTTGTGCTGAAGGAAAGCATGAGCTATCACGAGCATTTGGCAAGAGGGATTTATCCGTGTATTACATAATGCAAATAAAGTGTTTGAAGAGAGTGCCCTTAGAATGGCATGCAAAGGTTTCTGGTCAGATGGGAAGAGATAGTTAAATGGACAAGTAAGAGTGAACCAAAACAACCTTAGGAGAAAGGGACCCTGAGACTAAGTAAGAAGAGTGACAAATTAGAGAAACAATAGGCGGTGAATTATGTCATTATATATATAAACATATGATATCCACACCCATATCCATTATAATAAAACAATTATTTTTATTTAGAACTGTGTATGTATACATATTGATACTGAAATATTTCTCTTTTTTTAAATGTTTACTTATTTTTGACAGAGAGAGAGAGCATGAACAGGGGTGGGGAAGAGAGAGAGGGGACAGAGGAACCAAAGCAGGCTCTGTGCTGAGAGCAGTCAGCACTATGTGGGCTCGAACTCACCCAGAACCTCGAGATCCTGACCTGAGCTGAAGCTGGTCGCTCAGCCGACTGAGCCACCCAAATGCCCTGATGATGAAATATTTCTATCAACAGGAAATAGAAATGGTACCCTTTCTAAATAATGCTTGTCAATAAGTGCATTTTTAACCACCAAATAATAAAAACACATTAACATTCCCATTGTCATCTTTTCTCCCCCTAAACATTTCCAAAAGTTTTTCTCTTGCTAAAGTTATGCTAGCAAAGTCAGGTCGCATCCATGTGGATATCCTAGATCACCTCTCCTTGACTTCATGCAGAAACCAATGAGGATTTTCCTGCTGTTTTTGCCAAGTACAAGGTATGCATATGAAAATCAGGTGGATGTAACATTGGTGAGTTCATCCACTTTGATTTTAAAATTTGCTTCCTGAAGATTGATCATCATTTCTGTGTGGTCCAGACTAGTTTCTATTGTTGCTTTAAATCCGGACACTTAAAAAGGTATTCTATATATTGGTTTGCCTATGAGTTCGACAATTTAAGAAAAGGTTCTTACTGAACTGAGTTTATACACTTGTACTGAATAATTTAAATTGTGGGAAAACTCTTTAGAAATTAAATTTTATTTTAAATCAGGAATACTGAAATGAGAAGGGTAAGACAGTATAAAGAATAGCAAGAAATATGGGAAGAAGTGAGAGGAGAAGAACCAACCATGAAAACATAAGTTTAAAACACAGCAAATGAGCGCTATGCAACTAGATACATTAGAATGTCACGAGAAGAATGTCATAAGGAATTTATTTATGAAAATGATAATGCTGAAATACAAAATGAAAAATTTGCATAAGTAGATGAAAGTTAGAGAGGAAATATATGCATATTTATGTACACTTTGGAAATATAATAAGCAATGAATTTGAGATGGTTTAAAAGGAAACATGAATAAATAATGTATAACCTGATTTATACTAGAGGAACAAATAAACAGGAATGAATTAAATTGTGATTCAAAGACCATATCAAATCAAGTCATATTATTTAGCAGAACTTTCAGGCATACAAAAGATATATCCTGTTTTTCAAATACTTGGCATATAACAAAAGTTAGATGGGATTCATATTTCTTTTTCAACATGGGTATCTTTGAGTAAACAGCTATAATCAACATGACTGGGAAGTAAAACAATTACCATTGAGGGTTTATTTATGTAAGATATTAGAAATAAAAAAATTTGTTAAGAATGCTTTGCTGCTTATGTGGAAATATTACATTTCTCTGATGCACAAAAATATAGTCCCTTATAAGTAAAGAGCAGAAATAATTTCAAGACATATACTATTGTCATCAACAACATAAATAAAGATAAGTCATACATTTAAAGCTAAATAGCTATGGAATAGCAAGATGGGAATTTCAAGCTAGATCTTATATAATTCTCTATTCAAGTATCCATTCAAAAACAATTTATTCAGTGTCCACTGTATGCGAAACATTATGAGAAGCATGGAATTTTAAAATGATATTAAAAATAAAAATGATGATTTGAATTCGGTAATGTACATGAATTTGAGGTATCTAAGTTGTGGTATTTAATATAATAAAATTCTCTTTCATATTCTTCTTAAGATGAATGTCTTTATCTTCAAATCTTAAATTAAGTGCTACCTAGTATTTTATCATAAACAAGTTGAAGATGTATTTTTCCACTGACACATTTAATTTTCTCAATACAGGAAGACTACAAATCTAAAATGGAAGATTCTTTCCCATTTTAGATTTGCTATTAATTTTAATTAATTAAATAACAACTTATCAATTAAAACTTTATTTTCCTGGGATAACAACAATAAAGGCATAATTATGAACTCACTATGAAAATTTATTATATATTTTCATTATACACAAGAAGGGAATTCATAGATTTTTTTAAAAAATGGCTGAAATATAAGCAACTGGCTTGTATATTGATATGTGCATTAAAGCAATTTTCTAGATCAGCGAATACATGTTAGCAATGGCTGCCTGTGCTAAAATTACATTTCTTCTTTTGCTCTAAAAATCCTTTAATAAAAACCTTCTACTTTTTAAATTACTGAATTATTTTAAAGGTAATTTAGTACCTAATAACATGTAGGCATGAATGAATTTATTTGAATAGCAACTGGGTGTTGGAGCATGGTTTTCTCATAAATGAGAGCATAATTCGTTTTGCATGTCATTGAGTAAGTTTATTGTATCAGATTGTATGTAACTGAAATAATGGAAGATCAACCTCTAGTAATCTTGTAATTCACCTAGTGTAGCATCAAATCTATTTTATAGAGTACAATTTGTAGGAATCAAAAATATCTAACAGCTCAGAATGGAAATCTACATAGACAGAAAATTCCGTTTATAAATTCCAAATGAAAATGATTATCTTAATAAGGATTTATAAATGGATTTTATCTTTCAGGCTTATAAAGCTACAGCATAGTCATCACAGTCTGTTGAATGCTATGTAAATATCTTAAACTATGTATTTCTGGCCTGAGTCAGGTACCAGTATATTATTAATTCCTGCATTAAAAGAACCAATGATATCAGTAGTAATGCCATTGTACTAATGCAAGGCAAAAAAGTTTTTAAAGTAGGATAATTTTAGGGGCACCTGGGTGGTTCAAAGAGTTAAGTGTTAGACTCTTGATTTCAACTCAGGTCACGACTTCACAGTTCATGGGCTCAAGCCCCACATCAGGCTCTGTGCTGACAGTGCTGAGCCTGCTTGGGATTATCTCTCCGTCTCTCTCTGACCCTCCTCCTGCCCCCACCTCAAAATAAATAAATAAAACGTTAAAGTAGGATAGTTTTTTTTTTCAATGTTTATTTTTGAGAGAGAGAGACAGAGACAGAGCACGAGGGGGGAGGAACAGAGAGAGGTGGACACAGAATCTGAAGCAGGCTCCAGGCTCTGAGCTGTCAGCACAGAGCCCGACACGAGGCTCGAATTCACCAACCATAAGATCATGACCTGAGCTGAAGTCGGACGCTTAACTGACTGAGCCACCCAGGGGCCCCTAAAGTAGGATAGTCTTAAACGTTTTGCAGAAATGCAAATTCTCTCCTTTTTAAGATTTAAAATAATTGTAAAGCTACAAAATAATTCTGGTAAATGAGCACTTAAAGGTTTAGAGCTTAACTTGTTATTTGACACTTAAGTTCATTAGTCAATCCTTTACATAGGTGCCTCTTTAAGTACATGTCTATTAAACATTCTATTTATTTCTAAATTTGACTTTGTTTACACCTTATTTTTACATAAGTTCATTAAAATCACATGATGACATTGCTATAGGGAAGGACTTATCTTCATTTTTATGGATGTGTATGTATGTGTGTATATATGCGTGTGTGTGTATATATATATATATATATACACTATATATATATAACGAATATATAATATATTATATATTATATATATATATAATATATAATATATTAGTAATGTGTGCCACATGTGTCTATGTATGTGTATTTTCTAGATCCAACTGATTGGTGGTAATTTAGCTACACACACAGGAAAACTGAATGAAAACTTCTTAAATTATTTTTGAACAGTATGAAGATTCATCACCCTGAGCCTGGTGAGCCTACTGGCTATTAAATATAAACTATACAACTTTGCTGCTTTCCCAGTGTTTCAGTGGTTTTCCAAATCTTAAGAATAGTTACCAATGTTATCCAAAGTAACTGTATAGCACATGATGTTATGTTTGACTTGAATAAGATGATCTATTAGGAAGGAAGTCTTCATAATCCTCTGGGGAAAAAAAAAGACTGAAAATGAAGCCTTAAAGAAAACTTCATTTTTTCTAATTCCAGAGCTTTTTTCAGTATTAAGAAAAGTAGTAATCTGTCTGGTTGCATAAGACTAATAAAAATGTTCACGAGGATAATATTTTTGTAACTGAAAATAATAAAGAATGGGCATTAAATAAAATATACCATGCAATTGTTTTTAAGAATGAAAACTTTCATCTTTACATTAAAATGCATCTTTGTTTATGCTGTTTTTCATATGGTAACTGTACTACCATATGTAAATGTTTCAGAAAATTTTCCTTTTTAAACTGCTGAAAATGATTGTCTTTCTCTACTAATTGCTTCTTTCTCGTGACAAGAAATTCCACCCTGAATAATGGTGTATAAGATGTCTTTAAGCTATTCGTATTAAACTTAAAACTTCCAATTGCCTATGAGGTCAAATGAATAACATCTCGTCATGTCCATCTAAACTAAGAGACTGTACATTTGTTTGTTGACAGACAATGGCTATCACATTTGTTCTCAGACTCTTTGGTAAATTTTCGGCTAGAGCTAAAATTCACGTCCTTTGGAGAAAGTAAAAGGATGTAGAGGTGGTGTGCCTACAGTCTGTTAAGTATCCAACTTTGGTTCAGGTTATGATCTCAGGGTTTGCAAGTTTGAACCCCATTTGGGGGCTCTCTGCTGTCAGTACAGAGCCCACTTTGGATCCTCTGTTCCTCTCTCTCTCTGCAACCCCGCACTCTCGCATACTCTATCTGTTTCTCAAAAAATAAATAAACATGTTTTTAAAAAAGGATGTAGAGGAGATAGTGGTGTGAGGCTAAAAAATGTAGGCAAAGAATCAAAAAAGTGCAAAAGCTATGTACTAAGTGTAGTCAAAGACAAGTTCCACAAATATAACTTTCAAAGCAAGAAGTATATGCCTCAAAAGTAGCTAGGAATAATATCTTACCTTTAAAAAGGAAATATCCCCTATCTATTGGATTTAGATAATTTAATTATTACTTAAAAGAAATTATACCATCTCATCAACTCTTAGTCTTTTTCATTCATTAAATACATATTTACGCATATTACTTTAACGTTTATTTACGTTTGACAGAGAGAGAGGCAGAGCGTGAGTAGCGGAGGAGCAAAGAGAGAGGGGAGACACAGAATTCAAAGCAGGCTCCAGGCTTTGCGCTGACAGATCAGAGCCCGACGTGGGGTTCGAACTCACAAGTTGTGAGATCATGCCCTGAGCCGAAGTCGTCCGCCCAACCAACTGAGCCACCCAGACGCCCCTATCCATATTACTTTAATATTTAGCATAAAAGAAGCACTGATATTGCTACTAGGTATCAGCAATGATCAATATTAAAATGGACCCTAAAACTTATGAAACTTTAAGTACAGAAAAATCAAGGACTTTAAACCAGTAAGCAACAATCTTCAGTCTTTCCCTAAAAGATATTATACATGATTGATCAAATCTCAGACAAAAATGTGTCTGAAAGCATCACCATTAGATAGGAAAGTGATTCAACTAAGTAAATAGTAATGAATTTATTAATACATATGCATATTTGACCAGTAAAAGACATTTTAAGTGACCCTTTCTCTCATATGAAAAATACAGATTTGGAGATATAGGTGCTTTTGTGGCAAGGGTAAATGGACAAAAAGTATGACAGTGTCAAACTTTTGTGCAAAGACAGCGAAGCTATTCATGAAAATGGTTTCCTCACTTTCCTGTCTGTCCTCATGACTGTATTGCATTGCCCATCTTACTTTTTAGTTAAGAGTGACCATATGGTTAAATGGCAAAGGACAGAGAGCAGAGGAGAGGGTTTATTTTGCAGGCTTGACCCACTAAAACGTCTCAAACACTCTGCTATGTTCTTCCTCCCTCTGGCTGACTGTGTGACTGTGATAGCAATATAAAAGGCGTTTTTCCCGCCTTAAAGAATATGACAAAACTTTTGCTAGCCTGTTTCTGAAGGAAGAGGGCCATGCCTCAGATCAAGAGTGCTCACTTCAGATCAATAAGTTAACAAGAGAGAGAGAAAAAAAAAAAAAACCTTTAATATATTTCAACCATCATACAATCTGTGGTCTATTTGCTACAGCAGCTAGCACTATCTAACTAATATATTTACTAAAAAGATTCACCCAGTAAAAAGGATACAGCTTTAGCTGCAAACAAAAGTGAAGATGAAGATTTGGGGTGAAAAAAAGTGAAGAAAACTAGAAATGAAAACAGACCTAAAAGAGAATCGCACTGTTTAACACACTGCTCAGCAGTGGTGAGGGAAAAAACAAAATTTGGCCCCTAGACTAGACCAAGAAGAAAACGAAATAGAAATGGATGCTTGTTGATCCTCAGTAGTATTTTCTATTTTGAGATCCACATAAATATTCTCTTTCCCTAAACTGAATGTCTTAGTTAATCCCTGGCTGCCAGTACCCTGGACCCCGGGGGTTGGGGGGGCGTTAATATTTCCTAGTGATAACTAATTATTCATTAGCACTTTGGAATTCTGTAATGAACTATATGTTTGTTATTAGTCACCACCGCCAAAGGAAGTAAAATTGAGACAAATATCACATGATTTCTCTCATATGTGGAATCTGAGAAACACAGCAGATGAACATAGGGGTAAGAAAGGAAAATTAAGATAAAAGCAGAGAGGGAGGCAAACCATAAGAAACTCTTAAATACAGAGAACAAACTGAGGGTTGCTGGAGGGGGGTGGGTAAGGGGATGGATTAAATGGGTGATGGGCATTAAGGAGGCCTCTTTTTGGGATGAACACTGGGTGTCATATGTAAGAGATGAATTACTGGGTTCTACTCCTGAAGTCAAGACTACACTGTATGTTAACTAACTTAAATTTAAGTAATAAAAAAAAAAGAAATATACAAATGTACTTTGTTTCTGAGAAGCAGTCTATATCTTCATTCAAGAACTTTGGTATTCCATAAATTGTGCTTAGACAAACATACATGCATACAAGTTTAAGACAATGTACACATACTTTGAACATGCATACATTTAAGTAGAGACTTAAGTAAGAAAGAAAAATTTCAGTATTCAAATGCAAAAATATCAAAGCTAAAAGTCACTGAAAAGAGCTTAATGATAAAAATATCAGTTAACACTGCAAAGGCTCTCTTTTTTTTTTCATACAAATGAATGTGAGTGTCTTGTCTTATACAACTTTAAAACTGGTCCAACTTGTGTAATGTTTTATAAATTCTTTGGTTAGGAACAATCCTGGTAACCTCAACTTTATTCTCTCCCCATGATATTTTCATTTGCCTCCAAAAGTGTCAGAAGTGCACAGATTCTTTTATCAATACATTTTACACACACAGAAACAAAGGAAGAAAGAAAGAAAGAGAAAAGAAAGAAAGAAAGAAAGAAAGAAAGAAAGAAAGAAAGAAAGAAAGAAAAAATAAAATACTATACCAGCTTGTAAAGGTTCAGTACATTTACTACCCTTTTTGCTGAAAAACTTCACCTTTCTTGATTTATGACATTCTAGTTCAGCTTGGAAAAAAATGAAACCAGTTCTTTCTGATCATTGACAAAACACTCTTAGGAAAGATCAAAATCTCTTCTTCAGCTCATTATAGATCAGCTATCTAGATAGATGGAACATGAAGAAAGACAGATATTTCATTTTGGAAAAAAATGTTCTTCAGAAATAATCCTATCAGCACGCCATAAATTTCTAGCCTGTTTTCCATTTCTTTTTGAATATTTACCTGCAAAGGGGAAGCCCTTTTTGAGTTCCTTTCTTCATCCTTACTTACCTCTCTTCATTTTTCCTATATATGTCCTTCAAATATAACCATGATGTTTAAAAGTGTGTAACACATAAGTAGAGACTCAAAAACTGGGGCCAGATTAAAATTATTAAGGATAGTATAAATAATGTCAGGCAGATATATATTTCACTCAAGTAACTTATGGGACTTGTTAAGCAAGTTAAGTTTCCCCCATGCAGACACTACAAACATATTGAATTCTAGAATATTACTTGATAATCTTTTCAATTCATTCAAACTTAAGGTAGTAAATACATATTCTGTTAATGCATCTACAGGAACATTAATTTTTATTCCACTTCTCTGAAGAGAGATATCGATTGATTCGTGGATTGACCAATGACTTTAAGAAGTTCAGAAAGTGCTGTTATTCTAACATGATAATTTCCTAATGTTACTGAATCAATGAACTGTAGCCCACGCTTCACTGAACAAAATGCTTATGGTCTAATTTAGATTGATAAAGTGCTCACTTCCAGGGCTCAGACACCTTTGCTACAAGAATTATTGTTTTCTAATTCATAAAAATAGGAAGGTTATCTTACTCCATATGATAAAGGGGTTAGAGAGCCATAGAGGAACACATTAGAAATGACATCTATCATGGGACACACTGTGAATGACATTTATCCCAGACCATGAAGTCTAAGCACTACATCATTGTATTGCTAAACACAACAGTTAAGAACATTGTATGTCTGCCCTTGCTGCGAAGTAAATTATCGAAGTATGTGGAAAAACATGTCTGGATTTAGAGGAGGGGAAAACCATTTGCTGGCCTTGAGTGAGGACATCAACAAGAAGGAAATGACCACATTAGTGGAAAATAAAGAATTCAAAGGGATATTCTAGATATTACAGTTCAATGGCTTTATGTTTCTCATTATCTCTCATCCCCTCACCACCTTTACCTGGAAAGGACTTTCACATATCTCTAGAGTGACAATCATGGTGCAATTTTCATATTTCATCCTGATATCATATAAAATCATTATATTTGGATATGTTGCTAGTGGTGCTTTACTTTTAGTGGTTTGTACAACAGTGTGAAGATATTTAAAATTTTAACATCCTTCCCAAATAAGCACATAGCACTGGTTTTTCATCCAGAAGCGATATTAAATACTGTGCAATTTTACTTTGTCATGTTCCAAATGAGGACACCAAGGCCCTTAGGGATGAAGTAATTGCCAGCATGGCACAGGTTTTTTACTAGTAGAGTTGGCCAAGGAACCGGGTTTCCTGCTCCCCAGTTCAGTATCCTGCTTCTACAACATCCCATTGAAAGATATTGCAGGAAAGCTGTTTTTTTATTATTATTTTTTGTGAACGGCATATAAATCTGCAGTGAGCAAGTACATTTCACATTTCATTTGAATGCATATTTTTAATAGAGCTATCAATATTTTATTTTCTAGCAGCAAAATACCAAAGTTAATCATTTTTTTCTTCTTTCTTTTTCATTGAAGTTGGAGCATTGCAATGTAATGTCACAAATTACTGCATTTTTTACTTATGGGAGACAATCAGAAAAAAAACAAGAACTGTTATTTATTAAAATGAAATAAAGAGGCAGATTTTGTTAATATGTGAAATATCAAATTAGTATATAAATACATAAAAGAATAAACTAAGCATGGAAAGTGAAACATTTCTCTAATGAAGTATTTTTATATAGCTTTTAAAGGGTGATTAATTGTATGACAGGATTATCTGAACAAGAAAAAAATTATATATGTATATATATGCATATATTTTGATTTATATACATGTACATATATATTTGAATACATATATATTTGAACTCATATTTTAAATTGAGTATATTTTATACTCTCTCTAGCAACAAAATATCAAGGAAAACTAATTGCTACATTTTTTTCTTTTCACTTTTTTCTCTTTTCTTCTCATTGAAGCCTGAGTGAGTATAATATATATTATATATATATATATATATATTAAAAAGATGTATTTTTATTTTAATTATATATATACATCTCTCTAATATGCAGGTTAGATATTAATAGTGATTGTTATTGCACAATATGAACACATGTTGTGTTCATATGTTTACGAACTTAGCTGAGAAGTTTTGCTGTGTACTGGTTGCTCCCAGTTGGAGCAAAAGGAAAGAAAAGAAGGCAAACTACAAAAACAATTATTCTCTTGTGACCCTGAATGAAACCACTTAATGTGGTATATTAGTGAAATATTTAAAAAGCTCTCATCCTATGCTCCACTTCTCAGTAAAGATGCTACAATGGTTTAAATAACATATTGAAGGGATTTATTTACCTCAGTGAACATATATATTTTAAATAATTACCCATATTACCTAGAAGCCACTTGTTAGTGAGCTAGCTTATGGCAAAGAATTAGGCATGAGATTTAATTGATAAATTATCATCGAAGCTATAATAAAGAAGAACTGAAAACGAGAAGACATATGATTGTCTGGGCAGTAATAAATTATAATGTAACAACAAAATCAACGAATGCAAGAATTCACTTCTTGTGTTGTGTTAAACTATTGAAAGAAGCAGATGTGAAAGACTAGATAATGTACATTAGTGTGCTAAAAATAACATCTGTTTTGATCACTTATCAAACAGCATAGATCTTCTATCAACATCCTCTGTGCTTTATTTTTGGTGAAATTTCTAGAGGCAATAGGGATGAAGAGGGAAAAGCACACGGGACTGTCTTTCTGTAACCTGTTCAAAATTTGGCCAGAGGCTTTTTTGTGCATGTGAAATGTTGAAAAATTCAAACTGTTTCTGTAATGCTACATGCAGTTTGGGGGGACACGGAAGTGCTACAAGGTCATGGTTGGAGGTGACACCACTCTCCTTGGAGGAACTGACATCTACTGCACAGAAGACTAGACATCAGGCAATAGAATAAGAGATCACAATAGTCCAGACAGCCACAAGAAACTTGGGAGACAAAACTTCATGGATTAAGTTTGCACTAACATTGTGGCTATTCTGCAACTTTTATTTTTTATCAATAAAAATAGGCATAGTTGCATGTAGTATACAACTAAGCATATTAATTAGGGCTAAAGTATGGGCATGAAGACACGATTTTACATTAAAAGTTTTGTTAACGTTTATCCATTTTTGAGAGACAGAGACAGAGCACAAGCAGGGGTGGGGCAGAGAGAGAGGGAGACACAGAATCTGAAGTAGGCTCCAGACTCTGAGCTGTCAGCACACAGCCCTATGTGGGGCTGGAACTCATGAATGGTGAAATGATGACCTGAGCCATGGTCAGGTCAGACTGAATCACGCACGCGCCCTGATTTTACATTTTGCAACCACTTTTGCGTAGGCAGAATTTATTTTTTCACTAAATACCTTCAAAGCAGCCAGCCAGGTTACTTGTACACTGGGAGCAGTGCCCTATGGGCTCATGTTTAATCTTAACAGGCAACCATTACAAAATTAAGAGTACACCTCAGTAAATCAGATAATATATCTAAATCACTGGTGTAAGCTTTAAGAATGGTCACTAACAGAACTAAATATGATAACTACAAATTTTTCAATTTATGGTCCATACTTTGTTGCTGGCAGTAAAACGTTTGAATTGGAGTAAAATGTTGAATGTATTTAAAGCAAGTTAAAAAATATGATATACTAACAGATACTCAGCATAAATATTAACTGCATTTGTTGTTCCATACTCTGTGGGAGTTGCTAATCTATGTAAAAATGATGGAAGAAATTGAACACATATTTATTAAATGTAATACATAGAGAAAGAATGTAGAGTAGATTTTAACATATGATTAAGGATACATATTATCAGATGGAATGAAATAGAAATAAAAAGTCCTTTGAAATCTTGCTAACACATGCCAACTTCCTTTCTCCCAGCACCCAGCAAAATAATTACAGAGACACATACACAAAATTCATGGCAAACTGGACAAGGAGACTTATCAATAGATAGCAAGCATTTCAGGAAAATATCTATAAACTACAAGGCCAAGAGAAGCGAACTGAGATAATGGATTGTTGGCTTCCTCTCTTATGCAATTACAAGAGCAACATCCCAGAATGACAGAATTGAAATTTCTGCAAGAATCTGTTCTTTGATCCAGAAGTGAAAGGTCTGTGCCACTCTATAAACTTAAAGTCCATCTCTCTGCTACATGATGGCTGCCATTTCACAAAGCAAAACTGTAGCAGAAATCCAGCTACCTTATTTTTGGATTAGTGCCTCATCTTCCATATCCATCTGAACACTCTAGAATTTGGGTGACCATACTTCCCACTTGCCTGGGATAATCCTAGTATATGCTGGTGCCCTGACATGGTTATCACTCAGATTTTCCTTTTTTTGGACAATACCTTGTACATTTACTATACCAACAACATACATGCTCTAGGTACATTACACAGCCGCTTACATGAGGAACCGTTAGTTGCTTGCAGAATCAGGAAAGAAATGTCAACATTTTAAAGTAAATTTGACATGATTATTTCAGAATTGCCCATGTGATTATTTAGCATTATCATTGTTATGTACTTTCTCTGTTCAGAGTATCAGGTCAAAAGGTGGTGAGAATGGAAGAAAATCACATCTTTATCTAATAAGTAGTTTTATGCTGACTACATCCTATGAATTCATTCAGAAACTATGCACATATTTTCTGCTCTTGCTTGGATATAAGGAGTATTCATCCAATACTTATGTGGGAAGAAAATGGAATCAAAAGCAATCTGAGTACTCTGTGGGAAACACAAATATTGGATAAAATTTTCTCATTCATCGATGAGTGAACAAAGCAAATACATAGGTGGGGTCTTGCCATGCATAGTAATTCTTCTTAGAGATGACACATTCTTAGTAATATACTCAACCAGACCCAAGGAAGACAGCCTCAGTGAAAAAGAAGCATGATAAGTGGAAAGAATAGGATAATCTGAAAAATCAAAAATACACAATGAAAGGCAAATGCATAAATTATGTCTTGCATTTTACAAGATACAAGAAAAAAAAATTTAAAGTTATTGAAGAACTAAAATCTGACTTGGAGGTAATCAAGAGCACCTTGATACAAGAAAGCAAAGTAAAGGAACTCGAGGAAACCTCCAACAATTTTGAGATAGGATGGCATATGAATGAAAACAGTGGGAAACAAGATGGTCGATCTGGTGGACGGGGGTTGGGACTCAATCTCAGGAACTTGTGAGGGAGAAGTAAGCATAATTGGGGCTGCGATGATTAAAAATAAATCTTTAAATAAGAGATGCACTTTGTATGAAGATTGAATGCATGTACAACCTCATAGACAACCTTAATATGAACTCTCAATTAGGCAGATGCTAGACATGTTTAATATTTTAACAATATATTTTAAAACCCTAGCTGCATCCAAGTAGGGAACTCTCAAAAAGAGGAGGATGGGCACTTATTTTCAGTAGTAATTGCCAGAAGACAGCAGAATAATAGCAGTAAGTCAGAGAAAATGTTTTATACCCACTGAAGTTGTTCTATGTGGAAGCTTAGAAAACATATCATTTCCTACATGCTGGTACATATAACAAACAATGAAGAAGGGAATAAATATTAAGAATTTAAAGTCGAAGTCTCTGTGTTTAAAAAACCAACAACGACATTCTCTGTCATCATTACCAAAGCCCACCTTCTAACACTATTAGAAATAAAGCCAAAAATAACAACAACAAAAACTCTCACACAAAAAGGTTGAATCAGAAGGTTGGTTTTGGATACCCTTTACTAACTGTGCCATCTTCAGTAATTTACTTAACTTCTCTGACCTTGGTTTATCCATTTATAAATAGAATAATTATAATACCTGCTTCACAGCTTTGTTGTGAGCATAAAAGGAGATAATTAATATGAAGGTGATCTTATAACACTTTTATTATACAAATGTAAGAAATTATTATTAATCGTTTAAGGGCTTGCAAATTCTTTAGGAAGAACATCAGTCATTTTCACGTTCCTTTCTGGGAATGACCCTACTCTTAGTGCATTGATACTTCTCTGAATGAATAAAGAATTTGGAACTGAATAAGCATGTCACACAGGAAAACATTCCTTGTTGTCTTTCAAATGCTAATTTTAGGTTTGGTTTTATAACAACAAATACTGCTTGTTACTAAAGACTTGACTTTGAACATGAAATGTCTGTTTCAATCCTAAGTATACAAAATTTTTCCATTTTGCTCCTATTTAGCTCCAAACTAGCTCCATACCAAATTCTTTATCCACTTGTTCCTTAAACAGAATGTACTCTTTCATGATGTTTTCCTATATATAGATTTAAAATTTCCATCTCCCAATGACTCCTTCTATCACAATAATCAGTAATTCTTTTTAACGAAATATCTGAATTTTTGTCATGTTACATAGTTATTTCATTTTTAATTATATTTTGGAATGGAATAGAGTACTTCGTAGTGTATCTCTATGCACTTTTACTTTCTTCTGGAAAAAGACTCTTCACAAAGAATTTTTAGTGTATGGAAAATGCATATAATATAGTACATAGCAAAACAAGAGGTATAAGTTCACAGGTAGAGGTATACAGATGAGGCTGAATGTTTTATTATAATACAGAAAGAAGAAAAGACACATACTAGTATGGCAATAGATGTCACAAGATGGTAAGACCTTTTCCTTATTTTTCTTATTTCCATCTATTTACCTTATAAATTACACAGTCATAGAAAGTGCCTATTAAAATTAGAATAAAGGAGGACAGAGTTCTTGCAAGCCAAGTCAGAGAATTCATGAAAGAAAAAGGGAGGCCACGTAAGATGATTATAAAAGGGGATGTGGTGAGTAAAATTGCCAGGAAATATCAGGGGAAGAGGATCTATGTGGGAACAGAGAAAACAAATATAAAGCTCTTTGATGAAAAGCTTTGGGATAGAAGCTGCTATTCTCCAGCCTGATGTCTGGATTATGAAGCTATGGGAAGAAAGAAATGAGAAAAGAGTCACAGCCAAAGGAATGGGAGGAAAGGATTATTTGGGCAACCGCAGATTGCAATTGATTGGAGGATGACAGTGTTTAAACAGGGCAGACTGGGGGTCTGGGTGGCTCAGTCAGCTAGGCATCCGACTTTGGCTTAGGTCACGATCTTGTGGCCTGGAAGTTCAAACCTCATATCAGGGCTCTGTGCTGACAGCTCAGAGCCTGAAACCTCCTTCAGATTCTTTGTCTCCCTCTCTCTCTGCCTCTCTTCCACTCACACTTTGTCTCTC